>NW_021318631.1:439490-439875 GCF_001605985.2 Dendrobium catenatum
TGATATTAGAAGCCTCCATCTTAATATTCTCATGCTTCGCCTTATTCCTAGCTTCCCAAATGTACCATAAAATGAGAACAGGAAGTAAGTTGAATAAATGCCCTTTAACAGGTATCAACCAACTAGTCAACATAGCATTTAAATAGTCATGATAAATGGGGAGATTCTTACCCGTTAATGCATTAAAATACAACCAAACCTGCTTAGCCACCATACCATTGCAAAACAAGTGATCAATATCATCATTAGAGGAACAGCAGAAGCATTTAGAAGCAAGAACAATACCTTTCTTCTGCAATAAATTATCAATCGGCAAAAATCCTTTAATGCAACGCCAAACAAAAGTAGAATAAGTTATAGGGAAAGAACTATGCCAAATAGCCGC
>NW_021318632.1:0-5419 GCF_001605985.2 Dendrobium catenatum
ACGTGGCTTATTTTTACTTGTTATACATCTTCTCATATGTCTATATATAGTGTTTTAGGTCTGTACTGAATATTGAATTAATAGAATATATTGTTTCTGCTTTTCTGTATTCTCTCTTCGCTCTTCTTGGTTTCTGTTCTTGAACTTCTTCATGGTATCAGAGCAAGTTCGACCTGATCTCTTCTTCGTTCCGACGATGGCAAGCTCAGAGAACTCGCATCTGAGCGAAAGCACGGAGCCAACGGCACAAGAAGAATCTGCTATCTCTCCCAATCTTAAGTTCGTTGTCTCTAATATCAAAAATCTCGTTCCGACCCAGCTAGATTCAGCAAACTATGCGATCTGGCGATCTCAGATACTGAAAATCTTCCGTGCAAATGCATTCGATAAGTATCATGATTCCTCCCATCCCATTCCCTCACCCACCGTTCAAGATTCGAGCACTATCATCATCCCAAATCCAGCTTTTTCGCACTGGAATCTCACCGATCAACACCTATCCTCGTCCCTGTGTTCTACGATTTCTGCCTCCATCCTTCCATATGTTGTGAATCTCGATTCTACTTCTACTATCTGGTCTGTTCTTGAGTCAAGATTTCAGTCTATGAATCGATCTAAGGTTATCCAACTCAAGAATACCCTTCACAACATTTCAATCAAGAACATGTCTATGACTCAATACCTCTCCGAAATCAAGACTCTCGTGGATCAAATCGCGGCTGCCGGATCTGTAGTTGACAACGAGGATATCATTTTATACATTCTCAATGGCTTACCCTCTTCATATCAATCCTTCAAAACAGCCATTAGAACTATGATCACTCCTATAAGTCTAGATCACTTCTATCCTCTATTGCTCAGTGAAGAAATTAACCTGGCGTCTGATGCTCTCAAGAATCATTCTCCATCTGATACCAACATGGCGATGTTCACCTACCGTGGACGGGGCAAAAGAAACAGGGGTCGGAGCAATACAAACACCGGCAACACCAATACAAGAACACCTCAGTCCTCCACTATCTGTCATATCTGCTTTAAAAAGGGACACTGTGCGTCCGAGTGCTGGCACTGCCTGAACTCCAACTATGTCCCGCCAGCCTCTACGCAACAAAACAGAGCTTTAGCTGCTGCTTCAGAAACCTCAAACAACTGTTGGTATTTAGACTCCGGAGCAACGTCACACCTCACCAATTCTCTCGACAACATGACAATTTCCTCGCCTTATCAAGGCTCGGATCGAGTTATCATCGGAGATGGTCGACCGGTCAATATTGCAAATTCAGGGGCCGGCTTACTACCGACCCCAGATCGTAAGCTAAAATTATCGCAAATTTTACATGCACCTTCTTTACGTTACAACCTCTTGTCTATTTCCAATTTAACAAAAGATAACAATATTTCTGTTACTTTTAATCCGTTTGGCTTTGTATTTAAGGATTTGACGACACAGCAAGTTCTTTTTCAAGGCCCGTGTCACAACAGACTCTATCCCATCAGGAATAGCTTTGCTCCGCCTCAACCAAAGGCCCTCGTCTCCAAGAAATCTCCTGTTCCATGGCACCAAAGTCTTGGTCATCCTCATGACCGCACACTTCGTTTAATTTCTTCTTGTAATTCGCATTTGAAAATAATTGACATTATTCATTCTTGCAAATCTTGTAAAGAATCTAAATGTCATAAGCTACCT
This sequence comes from Dendrobium catenatum, assembly GCF_001605985.2. NCBI lineage: Eukaryota > Viridiplantae > Streptophyta > Magnoliopsida > Asparagales > Orchidaceae > Dendrobium > Dendrobium catenatum. The sequence continues at coordinate 1,688 of NW_021318632.1, forward strand.
TTTGAATATAATGCGTCTAGAACTTGCAAGCCGCTTGACCTTATACATTCGGACATATGGGGTCCGGCGCCCATAAATTCTGTTCAAGGGTATCGGTATTATCTTTTATTTGTTGGCGATTTTTCAAGGTTCTCATGGATTTTTCCTATGCGTATGAAATGTGAAGTGTTTGAAATTTTTACAGTTTTTAAACAACAAATAGAGAAATACACATCCCACTCTATCAAAGTAATTCGCACTGACGGTGGATCTGAGTACCTAAACCGACCTTTCACAACTTATCTCAAGCAACACGGCATCACACACCAAATATCCTGTCCCTACACTCCTGAACAGAACGGAGTTGCAGAACGCAAGCACAGACATATCATCGAAACCTGTCGCACACTCATGCACACAGCTTCTGTTCCTCTTACTCATTGGCCCGAAGCCGCTCTCACATCTGTATATTTAATTAATCGAATGCCTTCCGCTAACACTCGCAATATGTCTCCGTTCGAACTTCTTCACAACATTAAACCCACCTACAATCATCTTAGCACTTTTGGATGCACTTGTTATCCGCTTTTGCCTCCTCATAATAGGCATAAGCTACAACCTAAATCCAAGTCTTGCGTATTTTTTGGATACTCCGATCAGTATAAAGGTTGTAAGTGTCTAGATATATCAACAAACAAAATATTAATATCAAGGCACGTCACGTTCGATGAACTCAGTTTTCCATTTCAGACGCATAATCCTCCTATTACCCATCCTACAGTAGATATACCTTCTACACTTCTTCAACCATGCTCTGCCTTCAAGTTTAAATCACCATCCATTCCCAACATTCAAGTTCAAGAACTCTCTCACATCAGGTCCATTCCCTCCTCTATACCAGACTCGTCACCTGCATCTTCTGCTCATGCCATACACTCCATCATTTCTCCTTCTAACTCTGTAACTTTCGTCAACCCATCTCAAGCATTCCCGGTTCCACTCAAACATCACATATTACACGTTCACAAACTGGAACTATCAAACCTACTAATCGGTTGAATCTCTGTCATGCTAACAACTTGCTTGATTCACAGACTGCTCCCACGTCCTACACAGAAGCTGTTAAACATCAAGAATGGCGCAAAGTTATGTCTCTGGAATTTCTTGCTCTACAAGAACAAGGCACATGGAGTCTAGTTCCCCCTCCTCCGAACTCCTCCATCTTGGGTTTTAGATGGACTTATCGTATTAAAACTAATTCTAATGGAACCATCGCAAAGTACAAAGCTCGGCTCGTAGCACAAGGCAACAATCAAGAATATGGGTTAGATTACACAGAAGCTTTCAGCCATGTAGCCAAGTTACCTATGATTCGCATTTTACTCAACATCGCTCTATGCAAAAATTGGCAAATAAATCAATTAGACGTGGCCAACGCATTTCTACACGGTAACCTCTCTGAAACTATTTATATGACTCAACCTAAAGGGTTTGAAGATGCGTCCCATCCAGAATATGTATGCCACCTTAACAAAGCTCTATACGGTTTGAAACAAGCACCACGTCAATGGTATAATACTTTCACTTCGTTTCTACTATCTATTGGCTTTATTTTTAGCACAGCTGATCCATCGTTATTAATATTACATGATAAAGACGTTGAAATTTATATTCTTATATACGTTGACGATATACTCATTACTGGCAACAGTAATGAGTATATCTCTACTATTATTACTAAGCTCAGTAATCGGTTTCACATGAAAAATCTGGGCTCGGTTCATGATTTTCTGGCAATCTAGATCGATTATATTCAGCAAAGTTATTTCCTTTCTCAAAAGAAATATGCTGTCTCTCTCTTGCAAACTGCCCAGCTAACCGAATGCAAGCCTTTAGCCAATCCAACGTGTACCAAGATTCCAGCTGTTCTACCTCACGATCCAATTCTTTCCGACCCGCAAATGTTTCGCCGTCTCACAGGTGCACTGCAGTATCTCACCATAACACGTTCCGACAACGCATTCAGTGTCAATCAACTGTCTCAACATATCTATATGCTCAAAAGGCTCCTACGTTATATCAAAGGTACAGTTGATTTCGATATTTCCATCACGTCTTCTAACTTTCTTTTACAATCTTTCTCCGATGCAGATTGGGCCGGCGACCCCGACTCAAGAAAATCCACTTCCGGTTATTGCTCTTTCCTCGACAACTCTATAATTTCATGGACCATTAAGAAACAACACACAGTCGCTCGCTCTTCAACAGAAGCGGAATACAGGGCGCTCGCAGCCCTCACGTCAGACGCTATATGGCTCCGGCGACTGCTCCAAGATTTTGGCATCCAACAAACTCAACCTACGGATATTCATTGTGATAACACTTCAACAATCGCTCTTGCGAACAATCCGGTGTTCCATGCCCGAACCAAACACATAGAGATCGATTAGCGCTTCATTCGTGATCACATCCACAACAAGAACATTCGGCTACTTCCCATTAGCACTATTGATCAAACGGCAGACATACTAACCAAAGCATTATCTACTCCTCGATTCGTGCTTCTAAGGGACAAACTGACAATTACAAAGCACCCATCAGTTTGCAGGGGTGTATTAGTATAAATAAATATATCCTGTAATTATTTAGTTTGCCACGTGGCTTATTTTTACTTGTTATACATCTTCTCATAGGTCTATATATAGTGTTCTAGGTCTGTACTGAATATTGAATTAATAGAATATATTGTTTCTTCTTTTCTGTATTCTCTCTTCGCTCTTCTTGGTTACTGTTCTTGAACTTCTTCAGTAAGAAAGCCAGCCAAACAAGATCAAAATCTTATCATAATTAAACTTTTTAACCCACATCATGTGTATGGCAGAACCAACCTCTTTTTAAGGAAAAATTATTGCGTCCTCCCACCTGATGTAGAGATACGTCCTCCCACCGCCGAAAAACTCTGTTTTTGCTCAGTATTGCTAGGTATTATTTGATAATAACGAGAAATATCATCATGTAAAGACCAATACCGAGTTATACCGAGCTATACCGAGCAATACCAGTATAGCTCGGTATAACTCGGTATTGGAATTCACATGATGATATTCCTCGTTATTGTTTGGTATTGCTCGGTATTTCTTGTTTTTTAGCGCGATTTTAGCTCTGGGAGGACGTATCTCTACGTCAGGTGGGAGGACGCAATAATTTTTCCTTTTTAAGAGTGGGTAAAATAGAATTGTGAAATGCATAATTTTATATATGAAATAGAAAAGTACTTTTTTTCTTAGAATTTGGATAATTACATGTATTGAATGCATACAAAATAGTTAAAATATTTATTTTTGTAAGAATTTTTTTTTTCAATGTGGACAAGTTGCCCACCTTGAGCTCTTCTTGGTTCCACCCCTAATTATTTATTATTTTTGTTTTTAAATTCATTAATTTCAAGTTACTTCAAATAATCTTTTTATCTATTTTGCGGTATTTATTTCTCTTTTATGTTCTCACGAATACTAATTTTAACCTATCAATAAATGATGAATTTTCTACTTGATTTGAGCTTCCTTTTTTAAGTAATCATGATATCATCAAATCTTGGGTCTATATTGATTATGTTGAGGATGCTCTCTATATATTAGAGTTATTATCATTTATAGTGAGAATTTGATATGTTTGCATATAAAATGTTGGTCATGAGTTGAGTTATTTGGTCTTCATACCTCCACATATTTGGATATCCACACTACTTTTCTC
>NW_021318632.1:10039-27459 GCF_001605985.2 Dendrobium catenatum
TGTGATCTTTGTAAGTTGATCAGACTAGCAAGCTAAAGTTACAGTTTTTTTTAACCTAAGATAATGAGTTTGAACTACTAATAATTGATTTTTTTTAACAATTCTTATTATATAAATGCAAACATGAAAAGTTGAACATTGATCATGTCACAAGATTACTGGCATCAAATTAAGGATTTGTTTGAGACGACTTTCTTACTGCTTCTTAAATCAGTTTTCTAGTAAAAAAATTATTTTTTGTACTAAAAAGCTAGTTTAAGAAATAGTAAGAAAGCCATCCCAAACGAAGTCTAAGATTTCGTTTGGGACGGTTTTCTCACTGCTTCTTAAAACAGCTTTCTAGTACAAAAGTTTTCATATTTAAACTAGAAAGCCATTTTAAGAAGCAGTAAGAAAGTCGTCCCAAACGAAGCCTAAGACTTATTTGAAGCAAACAAACAGGCTGTTGAGCATTTTTAAATCATTCACAGCGTATAAGAAAACATACTGTTTCATAAAGGTTTCTCCTTCTATAGAACATGAAACTATGACTTTCTCTGAAGATGTGATTTAGCTTTTAAGAGAGCTTTTGCCACTTCCTCATCTGCTGGAAATTCCCTCGTCAAAATCTGTTAATCTTGTGCTGATGCCTCCCACTTCTCAAGCTTTAATAAGCAAAACAAATAATTCAATAAATAAGCATTCTTTCTTGTATGAAATGCTAAGTAGTAAAGATCACTCACCTTAGCAAAGCAATCAGCTCTTCGAAGTCTAGCCTTAGCATAGGAAGGTTTCAAATTAAGAACCGTATTGCAATCTTCAATTGCTTTCTCCCATTGTCCAAGTTTGGAATGACAGGCAGCTCGGTTGCAGAGAAGAATGGCATTCAAGGGATCATGATGAAGCCCTTCTCCATAAGCAGTGCATGCTTCTGAATACTTTGAAAACTTGAAGAACTCATTGCCTTTGTTTCGAGCTGATGCGACGGCTTTTACTCTCCTAACTACAGCACTGATTTCTCTGTTGTTCTGCTTTTTATCAATCCTTTCCACTAATGCAACCGCTTCATTGAACCTATAAAAAACCATTTTACTAAGCCTTGAACTGTGTTATCATTGAATGTTATTTAAGAACTGACCTTCCTGAAGCTAAATCAACCTCTGCTTGGATCATGAGGATGTATCCATTCACTGCTGAACCAAAGAAATTGATGATTGTATCAGTGTCAAACTTGGGTGCATTCTTAAGAACTGAGTCAGCCTCTTCATGCCTGCCAAGTCTTAGAAGCGCTTCTTCTTGTAATGCAAACACCTTAGAAAGCAAATCAAAGTAATAGAGTTAGATGATTTCATGTTTATATCATGAAATAAATCAATTCAATGAAAATTAGAGCAAATGAAAGTTTCATATAAATCCTAACAAAGAGAAATATATACTTTTGGAGCTGAATCTGCACCACTAGAAATGGCAGATTGGGATTCTTTAAGCATGCTCTGCCACTCCTTCAGTTTTCGAGCCTCGCTGCATCTTAGAATATGCATTTGGAGATTTGTTGCTCTAGTGATATCATCAGTATCAGCCACTTTTCGAGATTGGTTGTAGTGATGAACTGCCTTTTCGGCTTCCCCTAACCTGAAAGTTGAATTGAAGTCTAGGAATTAAGGCTAAAAAGTTGATTTTTTAAGAAAGGCTTTTGAATTGAAGTTAGATACTCAGAGTTATGCTAGTTTAGAATATGATTTCAGATTAATATTATTGTGGAGACTAAACAAAAAGACCTTAGAAAAGGAGATGCCACTCTTTCTATCTCAGCAGGCTAATCAACCTGTATAGGTTGCATTCTTTAAAGTTAAACAATTAGTAGCTCAAATCAGCTTAGAAAGAGTAATGAAAAAGCATTTCATCATTAAAAAAAAAATCAACAAACACTTAATTTTCACAAAAGTAGGTGCACGAAGAACCTCATCATTTTTTATATAAAAGCTTAATTACCTGAGATATAAAGTCGCTAACCGATAATGAGCTCTCGAATATGAAGGATCAATCCTTACTGCCTCCTTACACTCTTTGATAGCTTCAATGAGCCTACCCATTCCAGCAAGTGCTGCCGCCTTATTGTTCCAATAAGAAGCCTTCTCAGGATCAAGCATGATCGCCTTGTTATAGAGAGCTAATGCCTCACTGAGCCTCCCAGCATTGAACTCCTCATTGCCCATCTCCTTCAACTTCTCAGGATCCGTTCTCTTTGACAAAGCCCTGCACAACACCGGTGGTTTTGAGGCCTTCTGTTCTGCTTTGCTCCTCAAAATGTTGCCCATTCCCCCATTGATGCCACTATTCTTTCCCCAGATGTTGCCTAATTGGCCATACACCATTACATTGCTAGAAGAAGCTCGCACCAATTTGCTGTCACCCTTTGCCTTCTGATAGTCATAGATCATCATGTCAAGCTCCCCTGAGAGGCCATTACCAGGCGTGGTAACCTGCTTTCGCTTCTCCGGAGCTGCCGCTGGCTTCGACTTGTGTACCATAAATTGGGAGGCATTTAGATGACTCCTTCGTTGAGGATGGCTGGAGCTCGGTGGACGAGTCTTCGCTGGGGAAGATGGTGTTGCAGGCTTGCGGTTGGGAATTGATTTCTTCGATGAAGACCGATTATGGCGGCCAAAGAGCAAGCTTAGCAAGTTGCAGCCTTTGATCTTCTTCTGGTCACTGCTAACCTCGGTCTTCATCTCCTCCTTCAGTGGTTCTAAGGAGATAGATGGATCCAGAAGGAATTGGCTGCAAAGCTTGGAGCTTTATTGAAGATTTGGAATGCCTCGGCAAAAAGGAGGCGAGAAGAAAGGATTACATTGATCGGGATGGGAAAAATAAGAGAACGTCGTGCGTTCATGAAAAAGGGAAAAAGGAAAAAACCTAAACAAAAAAAACCAAAAAAAAGATCGTTGAAAGAGTAAAACAGCCGATGTATCTTACCAGAAATACCATTGTAAGGGGGAGTCTCAAACAAGCCTCCTTTCTGCCAGCTTGCATAAACTTTATTTTCCAAAATAAAAAATAAAATGCAGGTGGAAGAGATGAGAATATTCGTATAAGCACAGCAAAGGATCACAACTGGTTTTAGTTGTTTTACATAGCTTGGAAAAATGGGGGAGCAAAATACGGAGAGCCGAAGGAGGATGGAGTCGAGAGCTTTTCCCGTCAAGATATTTAAAATTTCGACCGTTGGTTGCCAACCACTTCAACAAGTGAAATAAGACAAAAAATTGGCTCAGGTTTATCCCAATTTGGTTTTGTTTAATAATTCAATTCATTTTAAAATTTTAAAATAAAATGAATCTAATTACTTTTTTAATATATTATATTAATTTCAAAATATAGAAGAAATAGAAGACGAGTCTTCCACTGTTCCATTGAGTTTCTCCTTTTAGCCTAGGTTGTTTGAGTTTTGCAGGTTATTGTGTGCGTCTGCACCAAGTGGTATCAGAGCCATTCCTGGACCAGCACCTATGGCGGAGAGCAGCCGTCGAGCAGCTTCCGATGATGATCGAAGCTTAGATGCCCTTTGGGCGCAGCAGAGTTCAATCCAACACCAACTGGCTGAGTTAGCGTCAGACTTCAAACGATTCTCCATGGAGATGAAGAGGGAACTTCAATCTAGGGACGATCGACACCAAGGGCGACGTCAGACGCCATTGAAAATTCCAGAGAGGAAAATCGAGGAGCACAATCAGAACATCGGCAGGAGAAACCCAACTCCGATTCAAGAACTTTCCGACTCCGACGAAGGCGAAATTCCTTACCAGGTACAAAGGCAATCTGATTCTGACGAAGATGAATATGGATTCCCGCGTGCAGCGGCGAGGGGGCGAATGAGATTTCAGAGACCACAGCCAGAATTTCGCGCTAAACTTGACATTCCATTCTTTGAGGGAAGAATACACATAGAAGATTATTTGGACTGGGAGAGGTCGGTGGAAACATTCTTTGATTACATGGATGTTCCTCCCGAAAAACAAGTTAAATACGTCGCGTGCCGACTCAAAGGGGGAGCCAGCGCATGGTGGATGCAAGTTCAACAAACTCGGTTCCGCAGCGGCAAGGGAAATGTCCGGAGCTGGGCTCGGATGAAGCAAATGTTACGAGCACATTTTCTTCCCACCGATTACGAACAGCTCCTATATGTTCGTTACCAACAGTGTGTTCAAGGTAGTAAAACTGTCAGCGAGTATACTGAAGAGTTCTACCGATTAAGCGCACGAAATAATCTTCAGGAGTCGGAGTCTCAACTGGTGGCTCGCTATACAAGCGGGTTGCGGGAAGTCATACAGGACAAACTGGAGCTTAATTCTGTATGGACATTGTCTCAGGCCATCAATTTTGCACTCAAAGCGGAAGTTCAATTGTCTCGGCAACCGCGGAGTACCAATTATCGACGAACGCTGACAGACCTCGTCGTCGATCCAAAACCCCGCCTACAGGATTCGAAATCTCCGCAACAGAGCCCTCAGGTTTCAATTAATCCCGGTACCTCTGCACCTCAAGATCCAAAAGCAGCCTTGAAGCCGAAAGTACCTGCTCGAGACAATCCATACAGCAGACCATCGACGTTGAAATGTTTTCGTTGTTTTCAAGTGGGTCACAAGTCCAATGAGTGTCCCACTAGGCCACAGATTCAGCTAGTTGAAGGAGAGGCGGAGGAAACAGGGGAATTGCCCGCTGTCGAATTAGAAGCTGAGTTTGAAGATTTAGCAGCTGATGAGGGAGATCAGGTTGTGTGTGTAATGGAACGCCTCCTACTCGCTCCACGACAGCCCTCTGTCTCGCAGCGAAATGCAATCTTTCGGACACGCTGTACCATTAATGGTAAGGTCTGTGACTTGCTCATTGATAATGGATGCACTGAGAACATTGTTTCCAAGGCCCTTGTTCAAGTATTACAGCTTAAAACAACGCGCAATCCCCATCCTTACAAGATCAGCTGGGTAAAGAAAGGAGTGGAGGTGTTAGTTACTGAGATGTGCCGCCTTACATTTTCAGTTGGTAGAAGCTATACGTGCGAAGTGTTATGCGACGTCCTAGAAATGGATGTTTGCCACGTTATATTGGGCCGTCCGTGGCAATTTGACACGGGTGTCATATACGACGGTCGCATGAATACTTATGCTTTTGACTGGAAAGGCCGTAAACTCCGTTTACTGCCTAATACCGCACCTGACAACATACCAAAGGCCAAAGACAAAGCTGCTTTTCATTTAGTCACAGGTGCCATGCTCATGACACAACGGAAAAGGGAGGAAGTATTTGCTATAGTGGTAACTGATACACCACCTACGACAAATGTGTCGCCCCCGCCCCAGGCTATCACCGAATTGTTACTACAGTTCGCAGATATCATGCCGGATGAGCTCCCTGCGGGCCTTCCCCAAACTCGGCCAATTCAGCACCAAATCGACTTAATTCCAGGCGCCAACCTCCCTAACTTACCTCATTATAAGATGAGCCCGCGCGAGCATGATATACTGCAAGAAAGGGTTGAGGAACTACTTCGCAAACAGCTTATACAACCCAGTTTGAGCCCCTGTGCCGTTCCAGCCTTACTGGTCCCCAAGAAAGATAATCAGTGGCGGATGTGTATCGACAGTCGGGCGATCAACAAAATTACCACTAAATTCCGCTTTCCAGTACCTCGATTGGAAGACTTACTAGACAAGCTTGCTGGCGCCAGCTATTTTTCCAAACTGGATCTTCGTAGCGGCTATCATCAAATACGTATTCGCCCTGGAGACGAATGGAAGACGGCATTCAAGACTAGCCGAGGGTTGTATGAGTGGCGTGTGATGCCATTTGGATTATGCAATGCGCCTGCCACATTCATGCGCCTGATGAATGAGGTACTTAAAGATTTCATTAACAACTTTTGTGTTGTTTATTTCGATGACATTTTGGTGTATAGTACGTCCCTGGAGGATCATACACAACATCTTTGTTCTATCTTCCAAGCTCTGCGGAGACATCAGCTATTTCTGAATCATGCCAAATGCGAATTTGCTACAAGTACCGTCTACTTTCTGGGTTTCATTATCTCTGCAGCTGGCATCACGACTGATCCCAGAAAAGTTGCCGCAATTGTTGATTGGCCTCCACCTCGTTCACTGTTCGATGTCAGGAGCTTCCATGGCCTAGCAAATTTTTATCGCCGCTTCATTCGTGGGTTCAGCATACTTATGGCCCCCTTAACCGATTGTCTCAAGGCAAAGCAATTTTCGTGGGATGACGAGAAGCAAAGAAGCTGGGAATCAATTAAACAGGCACTGTCATCAGCGCCCGTTTTGGCCTTGCCTAATTTTGAGCTACCATTTCAAGTAGATTCTGATGCTTCAATGATCGGCATTGGTGCTGTTTTATCACAAGCCGATAAGCCTATTGAGTTTTTCAGCGAAAAACTCACGCCACCGAGACAAAAATGGACTGTTTACGAACAAGAATTATATGCTGTCATTCGAGCACTTAAGCATTGGGAGCATTATCTTTTGCACAAGGACTTCGTCTTATGCAGTGATCATCGAGCTCTCCAGTTCATAAATACGCAAAAGACTCTCAACCGGATGCATGCCCGTTGGGTTCTATTCCTTCAGAAATTTACTTTTGTTCTTAAACATAAGTCTGGAGCTCAAAATCGCGTGGCTGACGCACTTAGTAGACGCACGGCTTTACTCACTCAGCTTCAAACTGAAATTACTGGATTAGATTGTTTAAAGGATCTGTATGCTACGGACCCTGATTTTGAACACATCTGGAAGGATTGTTCTGGAGGTCAAGCTCACGGCGAGTATACTCTTCGTCATGGATACTTATTCAAAGGCAATGCTCTTTGCATTCCCAGCTCGTCATGGCGCCATCAGTTAATCCTTGAAGCACACAGTGGGGGTTTAGCAGCTCATTTGGGCCGCGATAAAACCTTTCAGCAACTCCAGGAGAAGTTTTTTTGGCCCAAATTACATCGCGATGTCGCGCGCCTAGTGGAACGTTGTTCCGTCTGTCAAGAGTATAAAGGTACTATGCAGAATACAGGATTATATACACCTCTTCCAGTTCCTGAAACAATTTGGGAGGATATCAGTATTGACTTCGTTCTCGGCCTCCCGAGGACGAAACGAGGATCTGATTCCATAATGGTTGTCGTAGACCGCCTCTCCAAAATGGCCCATTTTGTAGCTTGTAAAAAGACGCTCGACGCTGTCAATGTTGCTCGACTGTTCTTCCACGAGATTGTGCGTCTCCACGGCCTTCCTCGCAGTATAACTTCGGACCGCGATGTCAAATTTATCAGTCATTTCTGGCGCGAATTATGGAAGCGGTTACACACAGCCATTAATTTAAGCTCAGCCTACCACCCTCAATCGGACGGTCAAACAGAGGTCGTTAATCGCACATTGGGGAACATGTTACGATGTCTCGTACAGAGTCATCCAAAACAGTGGGAAGAATTCTTAGGCCAAGCAGAATTTGCATACAATTCAATGTGCAATAGGTCGACGGGCAAGTCTCCATTCAGCATTGTGTATACCAAATCCCCCAATCATTTGTTTGACATCGCCGTCTTACCCAAGTGTTCGGACAAGACAGCCACACATCTTCTGGAGCAGTATTCTGATGTTATTCAGCAAGTCCGGAACAAACTCATTACTTCTAATGCAACTTATAAACAGGCGGCAGACGTTCATAGACGAGCTAAAATCTTCAATCCTGGTGATCTTGTCATGGTTCGTATGCGGAAGGAGCGCTTCCCGGCTGGTACGTACTCCAAACTTAGCCCTCGTAAACTCGGACCAGTACCAATTACAAAACGCATCAATGACAATGCGTATATCGTGGAGCTACCCGCCAACATTTATACTTCTTCCACGTTTAATGTCGCTGACATTACTTCGTATCACCCCCCTGATGATTCCACCATTCTCGTGGACTCCGAATTTTTCGAGCAGGAGGGATCTGATGCGGTCCCATAACCCCATATCAGGGCCACCTTCATATAACGGTGCACATGGCTGCAGGTGCCACGTCCCACTATCGTTTTAACGTTTCTATTTTTAGCTGCTTTATATATATACGACTTTTATTACTGCTTAGTCTAAACCGGTATTTGGTATGAACCGGTATAGTATATGTATCTCAAAGAAGTATAGAGGAAGGCAGAAAAAGATACATAGAAGAAATAGAAGACGAGTCTTCCACTGTTCCATTGAATTTCTCCTTTTAGCCTAGGTTGTTTGAGTTTTGCAGGTTATTGTGTGCGTCTGCACCAGGTTGCATTCTATAAAGTTAAACAATTAGTAGCTCAAATCAGCTTAGAAAGAGTAATGAAAAAGCATTTCATCATTAAAAAAAAAATCAACAAACACTTAATTTTCACAAAAGTAGGTGCACGAAGAACCTCATCATTTTTTATATAAAAGCTTAATTACCTGAGATATAAAGTCGCTAACCGATAATGAGCTCTCGAATATGAAGGATCAATCCTTACTGCCTCCTTACACTCTTTGATAGCTTCAATGAGCCTACCCATTCCAGCAAGTGCTGCCGCCTTATTGTTCCAATAAGAAGCCTTCTCAGCATCAAGCATGATCCCCTTGTTATCGAACCAAGTTCAAACTTTCCAAACAAGCTTAAGAAATCAAGCCGAGATCAGAACTAAAAATTTTAAACAAGTTTGAGTTTGAGCTCAAGTCGAGCTCGAGCTCAATAAAAATTAAATAAGCTCAGCTCAATCACAACCATCTGTTTTCTCCTACAAGCTTCACAATAGAGTTAGCGCGCTGTTATAGGGACTAATATTTTTTATTTTATTTTATTTTAAGCTGTTTGTTGCAACTAGCCATTGTATTACAAGAAAGAAAAGCTATTGAATAATAAATATGGAAGGAGAGAATTGTTTCTATTTTGAGTGAATGTATCTTGAAATCTGGTTTGGGTGATTGTTCTAAGTTGGATCATGACTCCTTCATCTCCCTTTTTCTCCCACTTTGATTCTCCCTCCGTTGATGTTTAAATGATTCTCACGTGTTGGAAGGGGTTAGAATGATCTGGGCATTTCCCTTCCACTGTCTTAGTTGAGTATAAGCATTAATATGTCATCAAACAGTTATCCTAATCAGGCGCGAATCTCAAGGCAAAACTAAGATGGAGATTTTCAAAATTAAAATTGGGACCATTTGAACTTTGATTTCAATAAGCTTAGAGTCGAATTGAACATCTCAAAAATACAAACCCAACGACACCAAATTTGACTCAATCCGAGCCGCGATGAGTCCAAATCGAAAACATGAAACACATTTAGAAAATTCAAACCATAAATTTCTGCTACTGCACCTATATCCTTGCAATGGGATCAGTGGTGCAATAATGCTACTCTTCTTGATACTGTGGATGAGATTTATCTTATCAATGCTACTTCGGTTAATTCCTACCTGAAGGATTTTATTGTTGATAATAAATGGTGCTTTCCTGGTTTCTTGCCTAACACCATTACGAAGCTTATCAGTGACATTCTTATTCACGATTCAACTATTTGCTTACTTTGGGATAATTTGGATGCTGGAAAGTTTAGAGATTATGTTAATGATTTTTATAGCCAGATGGATCTTTGCCCTTGGGCTTGTCTGATCTGGCATAAAAGGGCTACTTTGTATTTTTCTGTTTATGTCTGGATGGCTATAGTTTGCGGTCTTAAAACTACAAACTTTTATTATATCCAGTGAACGTACGCAGAGGAATGTTCGGTTTTAGGCAAAAAAGCGCCTGTACCCAGTTTTTTGAAAAAACTCGGTACATCTCGGTACTCGGAACAGACGCTTTTTTTGCCTAAAACCGAACGTTCCTCTGCGTACGTTCACTGAATAAAATAAAAGTTCTAAAACTACAGATCACTCATTAAACGCAACATCTTTGTTCCCCCAAACTGCAACTTGTGCCACCTCTTCCTTGAATGAACGTCTCATTTATTTTTTGAGTGCTAATTCTCTCACTCTATTATTACCTATATTATCCCTGTAACCTCTGGGCTCTTGATCAGGTCTAATGTGTTTCACCTTTTTGAATGGATTGATAATTTCTTTGCTTCCAGGCAACCTGAGAGAAATTTTTACTTTCTAATTTCTAGCTGCTCAATATACTCTATCTGGAAAGAAAGGAATGACAAGAGATTTGGGTCATCCTTTAATTGTTTCAAAACTGTTGCTTTAAATGTTAAAAGAGTTGTATTTGAAAAGGTAACCAAATGGAAGGATGCTGAAAAACTTTTGATTCTGCTATAGCTGGAGATTCAATACTGTCTTGCCTGTTGCCTTCGTATGGATCTTGCCTGAGGGCTTTCTTGCCTTGGACGATGATGTGCCCTTTTTAGGCTCTCCTAGGATGGCCTTTGGGCAATCAGGGGAATTTTTTCGAAGTTGCTAATACTGATCTGATATGATCTATGCTGAGTCTAGGCCTCATTCGACGTCTTATTTTCTAGGGAGATCACGAAACTTTGTATTTGGTTTTTACTGTTTATTTTGGTATACCATTTTTTAGTCTCTTTTTTGGGCTTTTGGGCCAGCCTCTTTTTTTTTTCTTTGAGGCTTTTAGTTTTACATGTAACTTCTTTAGATTAATATACGGGCTTTGCCCAAATTTTTCCCAAAAAAAAAAAAAAATTAACGTGAACTTGATTAATCTCATGTGCCTGCATCCATTACTTCGAGCGAAGTTCGAGCATCTCATTTAAGACGAACCAAGCTCGAGTTAAGCGTGACTCAAGCTTGACTCGTGTACAACCCAAGATGTGTGTGTGAGTTTGTTTTAATTGACTAAAAAAGTCCCAAAAAAATCAAAGTTTATTTTAATAAACAGTAAGGGATTACATATAAGTTAAGCCAAAATTGAACTACAAAAATGGTACAATTTGGAAGTAGTCAAAACCAAAATAAAAAAACCCAAAAGAAAGATAACAAACACAGCTAAAACACTTAAAAATAAAAAAAAAATAAAAAAATTGAGATTATTAAATAAAATAAAATAAGAGAATTATATCATAATAAATTATAGTGCAGCATCCACAAAATATTTTTCATATTAATGAGATGTTTCAAAAGTTCAATTATAATTAATTTTTAATTTGATCATATTTTTTATATGTTTAAAAGTGAGGAAGTTTTTAATATATATTTTTATACGGGCCTCTATCAAAAATTCAACAACAATATCTAATTTTGACCACATAGTTTACTTGATAAATATATATTATTAAAATCCTTAAGCAACTGTGGACTTGCAGACGGGTGGACTGGCAGAGAGGCGGACAGCGAGGCCAGATTAACGAATGTACTGAACGCCGATGGGGCAGAGCTAACCTAGGGTTCCGATGGCGCAATGCAAAGCTAGCCTGGGGGTTCAAATTTCAGATCGAGCACTGCTAACGGGATGGTGGGCTGCGGGAGAGGCGAATGATGCGGCCTAGTTGACTCGCGATTGCGGGAAGCCGATCAACGGGACTTTTGATTTTGTTTACAATGGGAGTTATGGTCGAGTCGGGTCTGTTCCGGGTCATTATCGAGCTTCCAGATCAACCCAAACCTAATCCAATTTTTAAAACAATCCTATTTGTTGAACCCCAACTCGACCCATTTGACAAACAGGTTGACCCTAACCCGAAAATTTAGGGCCAGGCTCATGTCTGATTTTCGGGTTATGTCCAATATTGACACCCCTAATGTAAAGCCTTTAAAATTTAGAATAAGATGCTAGCCAACTCTATTTAAAAACGACTCCCTCTCAAAAATCATAAATTTATTGAAACTCTCATCGCAATTTGACCCATACAAATTAGCATTTATCAATATTTATAAAATTTGTTTAATTTTTAAAACTATAAACAAAATTATCATTTACAATTTTAATTATGAAAACTTTTTTTTATGTAATTATCCAAAAGCTAAATTAGACTTGGTCCCTTTCAAGCTCCACACATCGACACCATATAAAACAATGCAACATAGGAATCTTATCACATCCCAATTACAAAGTAAAGAAAAGAAAACTTCAGCCTTGTACTTAGTCGTTTTTAACGTGAGCCCAAGAAATTGTCAGACCGATCAAATTCAATAAGAATGTCGAAGATGGAATCAGGCAAAATTGATGATGAATGGTTCAATTGTAATCTGAATCCTCTGTTTAATTTAATTTAATTTTTTTTTAATAAAATTTCATATATTTATGCACACATTTTTCATTAAAATTTTTTACTAAAAATTTAGTTTAAGAATTAATAAAAAAGCCGTCAAAACTAAGCCTTATCCTCGTTTGATAAGGCTTTTTTTCTCCTTTTCCGTTTGAATACCCCGAAATCAATTAGTATTTACTGTTTGGAATCAAAGCTTAACAATAATTCCTTTTTAATAAACATCGTTTTTTTGGCGGTTACAAAATTCTTTTCGTATCTGCTTCTTCGGTCACAAAACGGAGTTTCGGAAGCGAATTACTGATTTAAAATTACTTTCAAGTATTAAATAATAAAATCTCAAAAGCAAAACTCCTAAACAAACAATTTAAAATTACTTTCAAGTATTAATAAGCACTTTTAAAAATATTAGTCAAACATATCTCATTATTGAAACTCCATTTTATTGAACGGCTTTTTCTCAATCTCATTTTCTAAAACTCCTTTTTATGTAAGCATAAACCGAATCAAACGAAGCCTTAATCCCCCGTGCAAAAAGAAAAAGGGCTTTATAACATTGTTGAAAGCTATTTTTTATATGTGAGCCAAAGGCCAAGTCATTAGTTTAATTTTTATGCTAGAAAGTTATTTTTTATATGTGAGCCAAAGACCAAGTCATTAGTTTAATTTTTTATTTATTTTGTATGGGAATCTTTCTCTTCCAATTAGCTTAATGATCTATAGAATTGTATCTATTTTAACAAAATTACTTTCATGTAATATAATTAATGATAATATTTAATCTTGATTTGACTCAAAAAAATCATAAGAACAATCACGAAATTTGAGGCAATCTTTTAATGGGAAAATTTTAATATTAAAATTATGACAATTTGAACTCCAAATTTGACATAGTCAAAACAAGCGGCTCGACGAGATGAAGCCAGTGAGCCAAAGATCACTCAAATTCGACATCGTTAAGAAACTTAAATGCTAAAAAAATACTTCATAATCAAAGAAATCAATATTGACCGTAAGATTCAGTGTTTTAGATTCTTGTTTGAATTATCAAAATGCTCATTCCAAAAGTTTATAAATATAATTTTATTTACACATGAAAAGGAGAAAGAATAGCAAGAACTAGAGAGAGTTCTCTTGCATTCTCCAGTATCACAACCAACGATCACTACCAACTATTGCTACTGACAACCATCACCACCACCAACAATTAGCATAAAAAAAAACACAACTATATCTCAAATACTAATAAGATTTAACCTTATTGTTATGTATAACTGTCTACCTATGAATATCTACTTTTTATACTCCATATTAGAAAATCAGGAGTCTGTTTAAACCCCTTCTTCTTCAATAGTGAAGAAAGGAAGATTCTTGTATCATTTACTATAAAGTGAATTTTTTAATTGGGCCAAACTCAATGGTTTTTCCTTTCTGGATTTTCCACGTAAAAAAATTTATGATCTTCATATTTTTATCTATGCGTGAGAATTTTTGTATAACGCTGAAAAGTAAAACACATTATACCGACTCAAAATATATAGCACATAAAAAATCTTATTAAAAAATAAATAAATTATTATATTATAATGATAATATGCTCTTTTTTTTTCTTATATATACACACACACACTTTTTAAAATAATTTACTATCACAGTTCCATTACCCTAAATTTGTCTAAATATATACTCATAGAAATTAGATTCATAAAAGTTACCGAAATTTATAAAATTAGTTTAACTTAACAAACAATGGATAAAAATATCATTTAGAAATTTATTTAATAAAGTTGTTCTATTTAAATATTAGAATTAAGAAAAAAAACATAAATAAAATTATCAAAATCATAAAATTATTAATATATTTATTATAATCATTATATTATATTGAAAATAAAGCCACATACAATAAATAGTATAATTAATGCGGGCTAGAATATACGTGGCGATAGAATTGTAATTTTACGTCTTAACGTTGCATGAATATCCAGCTCACATACAGAGAACAAAAGATTTTTTACGTGAAAAACCCTGGAAAGGAAAAAAACCACAGGGCCAAGCCTAGTTGAAAAGATTTCACTGGAATTTAAATTGATTACAGTGGACTGACTCATCCTTATTGGAGATCAAATTACAAATGTCAACCGTATGGTTGAAGTTTAGTGTTAAATCTAGTGTCACTTGGAAGTTAGGGCGTTAGTTAGTAGTCCGATGGTGACTTGGCAGAATTCTGTGGTCAGTTGATAGTTTGTCGGAATATAGGGCCTCAAGTGGTTGTATGGCGGAGTTTAGGCCCTTAGGTGGTGGTCCAATGAAGGTGAGGGCCTCAGGCGATGGTCCGACGAGGTTGAGGGCCTCAAGTGGTGGTCTGGAAAAGGTGAGGGCCTCACGAGGTGGTCCGGTGAAGATGAGGGCCTCAGGTGGTGGTCCGGCAAAGGTGAGGGCCTCAAGTGGTGGTTTGACGAAGGTGAGAGTCTCAGGTTGTGGTCCAGGGAGGGTGAGGGCCTCACGTGGTGGTCTGACGAAGGTGAGGGCCTCAAGTGATGGTTTGATGAGGGTGAGGGCCCATGTGGTAGTCCAGCAAAGGTGAGGGCCTAAAGTGGTGGTCAGGAGAAGGTGAGGGCCTCAGGAGGTAGTCTGGCGAAGGTGAGGGTCTCAGGTGGTGGTCTAGCGAAGGTGAGGGCCTCAGGCGGTGGTCGAGGAGGAGCTTCTTCATTCTTTTCTCTTCTTCATTCTCTTCTCTTCTTCTCTTCTTGCTTGGATCCCTTTTCAAGAGAAAGGAGATATCTATTTTTAGATTTCTGGAGTGGCATGGCTCATAAATAGATGAGAGATAAGGGTAAATGGTGAGTGGTTAGATGGATGGCCGATGTTGAATCCCTTGATCATGGACTGTTTGATGGACATTTCAATGTCTTAGTTATGTCAGAATTAGGTGATCTTGGCCTCGTTGGATTCTTCTCGTCGAGATGCTAAATTTAACTATAAGTACATTATGTTTGGTAATCCAAATTGCAGTTCAAACCTTCCAATAGTGCTTCTAACCCTTGATTTGGACCTGTTTGGGCTCGAATTGGGTTCGATTTGGTGTTGATGGGTTCGTATTCTCGAGACGCTCAGTTTGACTATAAGTTTGCTGAAATCAAAGTTTGAATGGTCCAAATTTTAATTTTGGAAGTTTTCAACTTGATTTTCATCAAGATTAGTGCCCGATCAAGATTATTTTTTGAAGACATATCAGGTTCCCCCTATTTTCGGACTTCGAAGCTCCAAAAGTCCGAAAATATGTGTCGTAGCCCATGAGAAAATTTTCAGGTGATTTGAAATTCATATGTACTCCTATCTTGGGCGTAGAAGTCCTGAATCACTTTAAAAGTGTCAAAATTGAGTCCGGAACATTAAAAAACAGTTCTGAAGACCCCAAAAATATCCGATTTGACCTTTCCGGGACAATTATTAGGCCCAAAAATGAGACGGGAATGCCCTGCCGCCGCCCTAATGAATGGGACAGCCTAGCCTGAGCGCCAGCCCACCCGGCCCAAGCCTGGCCTATGCGAATGGGCCTGCCTGGCCCGTGCTGGTTCGTCGGTTCATCAACTGGCTAAGGTTTGGCAACCGCCGGTGGTTTTCCGATTTTTTTTACTATATATACATATATATTATTTTCTCTTTTTTTTTAAATGACCAAAATGCCCCTTCGCTAACTATAAATACCCCGTAGGGTATGAAAATTCACACATTCTCTTCTCTATCTCTTCTTTTAATTGAGGCCTTTCCTTAGCCCTGTATGGATGGTATCCCTCGTTCAGGCCCAAGGCCTTTCTCTCTATAAGAAGGTGATCCTCCCCCTCTCCCCCTAACACCCTTCAGCTCTTCTATTGTACGGGAGACTTTCCCCTGCCTTTGGATAGGTGGGCTCCCTTATCCAATTGCACGACCCCTCCCTACGTAAGAGTAATGTCGAGTGACCACCCTCCATTGAGAGATCCTGCGATCAGGGGTGACCCTATCACACTGCATGATTGAGAGCAGAGGCCAAATTAGGGAGTGAGGGCAGATGAAGCAGCGTCCACCGTTACGAGTGACTTCCTGATCCTTTTATGCAAAAATTTTCATTTTTTGAATGATGTGGTGATGATTGTCCCTAAGAGGTCCGATCGGGCTAACCTTCCTCCTCCCGCGTACTTGACCGTTTTCGAGACTAGCTTGCGAGAGGAGTTACGTTTTCCACCTCCTACTAAGCTGATCTAAATTTTACGGCGGTGTGGGGTGAGCCTATCCAAATTCTCGTATAAAGTCATGTCGGTGACTATGGGGTTGATTGCACTCTTTAGGGATCGAGGAGCTATTCTGATGCCTTTGCATCTTTCACGGATGGGTCGACTCACTAGTGACATACAGGGGCACGTAACATTCAGATTCAAATGGTTGGATATGCGTACCCGTAATCCTTCAAAGAACTGGCCAACACATTTTTCTTTGTGAAAAATGACTGGGGCATGATAGAGAAGTGAGGGAAGATGAAGGATCTGTCAGCCCCTCTGCACGTCGGGGAAGAAGGCATAATGATGATACTTAAGGTTCCCGACATCGAACATCTTATATACGAGATTTGTTATGCTAGTAAATATATAGAAGAAAACTTCTTGTTCAACGTCGGGCTGGCGTTTCATGCTGGGAGGTCTGATGCAAGGATGTTGAAGCCGTCTTCCAAGTTTCCCGATCCCCCTTCCCCAGCTTCAAAGATAGCTCCTAAAAGGCCGGTGAGAGATGAAGACCCCCAGGTTCTGAAGATGAAGTGGTTGGAGGTGACTGCGACAAATACCGATAAAGCTCTACCTAACTCTTTCCCTGCCAAGTTTCACATCCCTTGAACCATCAATGTATTGAACGCTGCAAAGCCAAATGACTTGGTGAGTATTATCTTCCTAATGTTTCTTCTCTTTGTTCCAAAATCATAAAATTATTAATATATTTATTATAATCATTATATTTGGATTCATGCCGGGTAGGTCGACTATGGAAGCCATACATTTATTAAGAGGTTTGATGGAGAAATATAGAGAAAATAAGGATGATCTACCACATACAATAAATAGTATAATTAATGCGGGCTAGAATATACGTGGCGATAGAATTGTAATTTTACGTCTTAACGTTGCATGAATATCCAGCTCACATACAGAGAACAAAAGATTTTTTACGTGAAAAACCCTGGAAAGGA
>NW_021318632.1:27559-31513 GCF_001605985.2 Dendrobium catenatum
TAATTATTATAATTGCTATATTATGTAAAAAGTAAAATTTAGATGCTAAACTTATAAATTATAAATTTTTAAGATATATGAATGTAATATTATTATGTCTATATCATGTATATTAATTATTAAGTTTATCTTCTTATTTGATGTAAGGGAATCAAGGCCGGCATTTCTCTATCATAAAAAGTTGAATTGTTCTTCTGTTGCCAATAGGAGTAGTGCTAGTATTACATCAAAGCTGTGTTTATGCTATATATAATGTTTGTTGGAATTGATGACAATTTATTAAAAGTATTTTATCAGATTTTTTTTTATTTTTTTATATGTATTCAAAGGGAAAAATTATTCTATGCCGTTCGACGGAGACGAACTTGAATGCACCACGTCATCCCTGCGCTGTGTACCGTGGCTCGGTATTGCTCGGTATTGTTGTTCTATACAGTTGATGTGGTTGTACCTGATTCACCTCCAGATGTAGAGCTATGTCCGGCCTCCGTACCGAATAATTTCTCATTCAAATGACTTGAATTTCTTTGCACTTTGTAATTTTTTTTATAAAACAACGAACTTTTAAGACAAAAAGGAAAAAGTGTATCCCAAACAAAATATGACGTTATCAACGATACGACATGGTTCTAATCCTTGCATTATTAGACAGTTGATATATATATAAAATCTTCGGTGGGGCCTACGTGTTAATAACAAAATTTGGTTACAGAATCCTTAGAAGGTTCCTCCAGCTTTCTACTGCTCGAAAGAGCTACAAGATAAAAAGAAAAACAAAAACCTACGAGCTGGTGGATCCTTTTTTGATATATGAATCTAAAACCAATTCAACTTGCTTATCGGCTAAGCAGTTCGCTTATAAATAGAGGCCATAGATCAAAAGCTTCAAGAACAATAATTAAGCCAAGAAAATAACATCAATATGGCCAAACTTGGTCATGCTTCCTTCTTCTACTTCCTGGCCCTTTTCATGGCTGTTTGGGGCCTCTTTGCTGGCGGAAGCATGGCTCAGATGAGTCATATGTTGTCCGGCGATGTTCTGAAAACTGGTCAGAATATATCGAATCCACTTTACACCTTACTGATGCAAACAGACTGCAACCTTGTCCTCTACCGCAACCCCTCCGTTGCTGTCTGGTCCACATACACGAAGGACAAAGGCAGAGAATGCGAACTCAGGTTGAAGACCGACGGCAACCTCGTCATCTACGGCAAGGATGAGAAGCTCATTTGGCAAACTGAAACAAACGGTACAGTTGGTAACTATGTTCTTCTCCTCCAACGCGATCGGAATCTTGTCGTCTACAGCGTACCGGCCTGGGATTCTGGGACGGGAACAGTTTTATCTGCAGCCACAAAGTAGAATTCAAGATTGGAAGAACAAACGATACCTTGTTTTCTGTCTGGTGAATGTGTGATTTGGACTCTTAGGGTTTGTATTACCAGCTGAGTGCAGTGTTGTAGCGTTATTATGAATTGTGTGCGAAGCAGAATTACAGAACTTTGCTATTTACTCGAATAAATGTTACATCAGTAGCGTGAAGTGTGAAGATTGTGTATTTCAAGTTCTGTTTTTGCTTTCATCATTGAGACATTGAGCACCTTTGATTTTATCAAGGTTCTAAAATTCTGAACAGTCAACGAACAAAAAAGAGGTTCATGATTCGACCGATTTGAAGAGAGCACCTTTGATTTTATCAACGTATGATCGGTCTCGTGACCGGTTCACAATTGAACCGGTCGAACCGATCGGTCCGGTCTGATTTTTAAAATATTGGATTTTATTGCTTAAGATTTATGACATTGTCATGCACTACTTTTTATGTTTGATTTTGTTTTTAATTTCTTGGGGGAAAATTAGGAGCAGAGTCTATATATCATTAACTTTGAAAATGATAGTTCACCAAACAGAGAGGAAACTTAAGATATTAGGGAAGAAAGAGGGGAGAGAGAAAATCAAAATTCGATTTTGGACAACTTCAGACTGTTTTAGTTTGGGGTCTCAATTATTGTCTCAATCGGATATCCCTCGAGTATACTATTATGGAGTCATACAAGAAGCTTCTATGCACCATGCATATATAAGATACTAAAATGTCAATGAGATATCGAACATGATCTTGTACTTTGTTATATCCATGCTTCAAGGAGACTACCTTGTGATTAGTTGAAGACAAAGAAATTTAAAGATGCACTAACGATGCATTAGCCGAGCATTTGCTCTCATCAGCTTATGATACCTCATTTATCACAAAATGACCTCATGTTGTTTGGATGTCCTTACCGAGTCTAAGCTTGGATCATGTGACTTATGAATATGATCTCTAAGGATGAAACGACAATTATAGGAAGGCTTATTGGACTAAGTGGCGTTCTTATAATTTATCAATGGAAATAAAATTTAATTCATATCATTGCTGCTATGGATAAGGATGGAGCCTACATAAGAATAATGATGTATCTCATGGCTACATTGGATGACAAGACTACGATTCACTTGTAAGCAAAAGTAGATAATTAATTATCGGTAATTAAAACTATGGGCCTCTGAAGCACAACATCACGCCATCGGATCCACCATATTCATATAAGCGGATATAAGGCGTTTAGAGATTCCAAAATGAAATTCGATGCATTTATTAATAGATGTTATTTACATAGTCGATAATCCTGAAACACCCCTTTGAACTGCATGAAAATATTTTAAAAAGTCCCTTATACATGCATTGCAATAAGCATGATAATTCATTTAAACATGATATCCACCGTCGCGAGAAGCATTTAGTTGTAACAACTGCATTGCATTTACATGGTAATGATGCATATGCGCGTATCGTAACTTACATACTACATTATGCGAGCATGTTATCTGACATTGCAAGTATATTTTGAAGTGACCTATGGCATGCATTTGCAGGATGCTAAGGATTGCATTCTAGCATGCCGTTTGACATTGCTATTGCACACCCAAAATAACCTCTGACATGTATTTGTAAGATGCCGAAAGTTTCATTCCATCATGTCATTCGACATAGCTTTGAGGAGACTACCTTGTGATGAGTTGAAGACAAAGAAATCTAATGATGCACTAACGATGCATTAGTTGAGCCTTTGCTCTCATCAGCTTATGATACCTCATCTATCACAAAATGACCTCATGTTGTTTGGATGTCCTTACTGGTCTAAGCAAGGATCATGTGACTTATGAATATGATCTCTAAGGATGAAAAGGAAATCATAGGAAAGCTTACTGGACTAAGTGGTGTTATTGTAACTTATCATTGGAAATAAAATTTAATTCACATCATTATTGCTATGGATAAGGATGGAGCCTACATAAGAATAATGATGTATCTCATGGCTACATCGGATGACAAGACTACGATTCACTTGTAAGAAAAAGAAGATAATTAATTATCGATAATTAAAACTGTGGGCCACTGAAGCACAACATCATGCCACCGGATCCACCATATTCATATAAGCGGATATAAGGCGTTTAGAGATTCCAAAATGAAATTCGATGCATTTATTAATAGTAGTTATTTACATAGTCGATAATCCTGAAAACATCCCTTTGAACTGCATGCAAATATTTTAAAAGGCCCCCTATACATGCATTGCAATACACATGATAATTCATTTAAACATGATATCCACCATCGCGAGAAGCATTTAGTTGTAACAACTGCATTGCATTTACATGGTAATGTTGCATATGCACGTATTGTAACTTGCATAATACATTATGTGAGCATGTCATTTGACATTGCAAGTATATTTTGAAGTGACCTATGGCATGCATTTGCAGGATGCTAAGGATTGCATTCTAGCATGTCGTTTGACATGCTATTGCACACCCAAAATAACCTCTGACATGTACTTTTAAGATGCCGAGAGTTTCATTCCATCATGTCATTCAACATAGTTGTTTCATTTCAAAATAACCTTTTG
>NW_021318633.1:0-4853 GCF_001605985.2 Dendrobium catenatum
CCTCAAGGCGAGCCTCATATTGCGCAATTTTAAACCCATGAATCAGATAACCCTTCATTAAGTTCGCAGCACAAAGCACAGGATAGAAGGAATCAAAATCTCGGGGATCTAGCAAAAGCTGCAGAATGAGCACCCTGGATGACATCTACAAATGTCCCTAAAGACTGGGGGCATTTTAAATATTTATTAGGTCGACATCGCGCTGCGTGCCGAGATCCCCAAATAAATATTTAAAATTTCAACAAGATATCAACCATCTATGGATACATCTAGAAGCGCGGTGGAGAAAGAAAGCTAGTGTGACATCCAAACAAATCTTGTAGATCCACTAAAAGAGAGTAGTGTGACATCCAAGTAAATTTTTGGAGATCCACTAAATGAAAATCTTAGTGTGACATCCAAACAAATTTTTGAAGATCCACTAAATGAAAATTTTAGTGCGACATCCAAGTGAAACTTTTGGAGATCCACTAAATGAAAGCCCAAGTGTGACATCTAGAACAAATATCTAGAGATCCACAGGGTCAATTAGCATACAACAAACGTGGCCCGCTCCAGACGCCTACCACATTTGTTGGGGGGCATTTGTTGACCCGCTGAAATGAAACAAAAGAAAAGAAAAAAAAAATTCAAATCTTACCTACTCTGCCATCCCACAACCAGAGCACGTCGCACGACCGCTGTCGCTCGAAGTCGCATCTCCCCACGTTTTCGGCACGACTTCGCGTCATTAAATTGCCGAAGGAATGAGGCCTTCGGCCTCTAGTTCGCAGCCTCTGCTCACTCTCCCGCAAGCTCTCACTCTCTCCCTCTCCAACTCCTTAGTGGTTGTTCGACTTCGCTACCGAGACGACTTTCCCTTCTTGTCGAACCAGAAGTTACGCCATTTTGACGGAAACAACAACGGAAGCTCGCGGCTGCGAAGATAACATTCTCCCTTTCGTATTGCTTCTCCAGCTCCGTCGTTGTTGTTCGACTTCCTCCCATCCGACTTCACTCCTGTGACGACATTCCCCTCCTAACGGATCGGAAGTTCGGCATTTTGATCGGAGGCGGCAACGGGAGCAGCTCGCTGTAAAGTTAACTCCATCCCTTTAGCACCTCTTCTCCAACTCCTCCGGTGCTGTTCGAATTCGCTCCTTCAACGACTTTCTCTGCCGGTCGGATCGGAAATTCCGACATTTTGATCGGAAGCAACTGGGAGCTTCGCACGCTGTGAGGGTAACTCTCTCCCGATCGCACGCTTCTCCGGCTCCTTGTGGCTGCTCAGCCTAGCTCCTTCGATGGCATTCCCATCCTGTAGGACCGGAAGCTACAACATTTTGATCAGGATCGACGACGAGAGCTCGCCTGTGAAGGTAATCGGCTACCTTCCGAGCACTTCTCTCGGCCAAATAAAAAAAAAAGGATTTTCTTTTTTATTATTTATAATAATTATTAATTATACTACGGCCGCGATGTCTGAGGACACCTACCATACATGCTCTAGTAGCGTGGTGGGAAGGCCCAGCTCCTCTACTTTCCCCCAAACGTGGGATATGCCGGGGTGCTGCCGAAATTTTTACTGAAATGTACAAAGACTTGAACAATTTGAAGACCTTCTTGGGCAACAATATAGAGGAACTGTACTCGAACAAAAATGTACAGAATTTGAACTAAAATGAGCAGAGGACCTGTACGATGAACAGTGGACTTGTGGACCTAAACTTGAACAAATCCTAAATGATTTCTAAAGGTTCAAATCCAAATAAAAATAAAATCAAATTGGGGATGAATTCAAATCAATTTGAACATAAAATTGTACCTGCAAAGACTTCAGAGGACCCTGGACAATCACTTGAACTTGTACTCTGAACTCAAATTGAAGCAAGATGTGGACAACAAGAACTTATGCATTTGAGCTTGAACTGTACGACACCAAGTGAAATTCGCATTTGCGAGCACTAGATTCAAATCCGGATGAACTTAACATGACAGTAGAAGACTTGAATGAATGTAAAAGACTCACACTGAGTTTGAACTCAAGTTTGAATGAAACTGAACTTGGACTCAGACACATATAAAGTACAAAACTTTGGTCACAAATAAGAAAACTCAAACTACAAGACCTCAATGCATGCAAATAAAGAATGTAGTGGACTCTTACAACAGTCTCTACGAGATCAGGTGCATCGACCTGCAAGAATAAAATGCATGGGCGTCCCCCCTACATGCACTATTAGAACCTCCAACACTAGAAACAATGCTTGTTGATTGGGAAGGCGACACTACTAATAGATAGTCAAAGACCCGTTCTCTATAAACAAATCCAGACATCAAACCACCCGAGATTGGTGAAAGGGTGGATATGGTGCAGAAGCAATGGGTCTTCTACAAAACATTTTTAAGAGGTCGTATTGAATACAACGGTCCCCTGCAAATGGATATTTGTGGATAACAACAGTGTATTGAAAGTACAATAAATCACTGTGGACACAAGTACGGATATCACCTACAACGTTGGTGGTCAAGATCTTCAGGTGTTTCGGGTACAAGGATGGCTCGATGTACAAAAAGGTACTCCGTGACAGAATCGGAAAGGAAATGTTTGAGCAAATTAGAATCAAACTTCCTGGCGTTCCAAAGTCTCTTTTTAGTTCTATGGTTAAGAAGGGAACAGTTCGGCTGCCCACAAATATCGGAAACAACAAATCCATTACACTGATGATCTGACAAAGAGTTCTCCCCAAATCAGCAGTCACTGACTCCAAAGTTCAGAAAGACCCTCCCCAGTGAATGAGAAAAGGGGAATCAACACTAAAAGACGCAACGCCTCCGGATTTGCAACACTGATACAAGCAGACAGAAGGCGTTTACAATCTACAACGTAATGCCACCGGATCCGCAATACTCGTGCTAGCGGACAGAAGGCGTGTACAAGCCCTTAAATGAAAAGTTGTGCGCACTCAAATGGTTGTTACCTGCATAATTACAAAATATTTTAAAGTACCCCCACACAAGTGCACCGTAGTTTGTATACACAGGTATACAAGGGGTAAATTCAATTGTAACCCGCTTGGGCCCCGGCGAGCATGTTATTGGTACATACGTGACTCCTAGGGATGCTGCGCGGGTCGATAAGTGAATTCTGGTTCGAACCTGATCCTTCTATACGGATCAATAGAAGTCGACAGGGTTCGAACCTTCAAACAAATACACGGTTGTGGCGACCAGTGTATTTGTTTCAATATATTCATATTAGACCTTCAAGGCTTACAATCAAAAGAATTCACTAAACAAAAGGCATAAAGCCTACGAAACCCGATCCACCTAATTAAATAAATGGGAGTAGATAGGGTTCGAGATATCGGATAAATATGCAGTCATGAAAGTTGACCAGAATATTTATTTTGTATATTCATATTCGACCTTCAAGGCTTTCAACAAAGAAAATTCATGAATAAAGGCACAAAGCCTACGAGAAAACCCGATCCCCTATCGTTAAGTTGATAGAGTTGACAAGGTTCAATCAAATGGAAATGACCTCAAGTACATCCCGATGATGACCGTGTTGAATGTTTATTTCAACTGGAGGGGTCCATTCAAATTCCAAAACTCCAAAAATGCCACTCAAAATCCTAAAATTTCAAGATATTTAAAATTGAAAT
Organism: Dendrobium catenatum; assembly: GCF_001605985.2. NCBI lineage: Eukaryota > Viridiplantae > Streptophyta > Magnoliopsida > Asparagales > Orchidaceae > Dendrobium > Dendrobium catenatum. The sequence continues at coordinate 3,648 of NW_021318633.1, forward strand.
CAATCCATCAATTACTCAAAGCAAAATTCATCCACCCTCCGCAGCAGTTTGCTAGGGTGGACAAATTAAAATCTACTTTTGCTCACAAAAAGTGAAATGCCTAGTCGAAAATATCACTAGGATCCATTCTCAAACAGTCTCATGCCAGTAAGGACGTGGTACGCGTCCTCTGACCGGCGGTTTGCCGCCAAATGGCACCGCAGGATAAACGGTTATGACAACCCGGGGCCCTCTGAACCGCGTGGTTTTGCCGCCAAATGGCACCACGAAATACCGGTTATGGCCAGAGTCAATACGTTCCTTATTGGCATCAAATCCTTGAGATATGAATCAATAGGATATGATTGACAGGGCACAAAGCTCTCTACAAGCTAAAGTGGATTCAAATTTGTCCCCTTAGGCAAATACCCACCCCAGGTCTACAAGGTCCCCTTAGACGAAGCAACCCATGGCTGCCGACAAGGATCCTTTTGTCAGATTGGGTCGACTACCTCCTCTGACTAAGTAAAGCAGGGACCACGATGGCCTAGGACGACGGAACCATGGGATCTTGATCGGGCCCATCATCCATTCCCCCACCATCCGCTTTAAGTGAAATATGGTGCAATTTCTATTTTAAATATCAAATCTCCAAAATTTTCAAATTTCCAAACCTATGCTGCTACTATAAGCCTGATATTACGTATCTATGGATATGATGTATCTGATTGACGACTAACCTTAATCGAAAGTTCTCTCTCGCGATCGGGAGGGGTAATTAACTATAGAGGCTTGCGCCTATAGGAAACCAGAACTCAGATCATAAAGTCCTCGCAAAATGAGAGAGAAATCTCTGGGTAGTGTCTTATCTACAAATCCATCTGCCTTCCAAAATTTACCTCGGAACTTAATTCGTTAAAACTCCCTCGCCGAATAAAAAAGAAAAGCGGCAGACGGAGGCCGGGGCCAAATTTTCGGAGCCCACATTAGTAAATCCTAGGCTCATAAATCCTAAAAAGTGTTTGGTATGAGAAATTTTAAATCCTGTTAAATCCAGATAAGTTGTTTGGCAACAGATTACAGGACTTAAAACAGTTGAAGATTTAAAATTGAGGGAGTAAGATGAAGCCACCTTGAAGATTTACAGGACTTAAAACACTGCAGTTGCCAGGTCCCAAGTCCTGGATAAGAAAAAGTGGAGGGTTGCGTTAGGTAGTCGACAGCCAG
>NW_021318633.1:4953-27653 GCF_001605985.2 Dendrobium catenatum
TGATGTTGTTGTTGTTGTTGTTGTTGTTGGAGTAATATGAAGCCACCTCAATACAACTGTTATAAATTAGAGATAAATCAATGCCAAATAATAAACCAAACATAATATCATTAAACAAAAACAACTAAAAACATAAAGAGTACATGACAACATGAATTTTTTTTTTTTACACTGATTAACGACTGCATTATAGTACACTACAACATAATGGCAACAAGCATGATTTAACTTGAGCATAATTTAATAAAATTGTTAAATTCTGGAAAAGTTAAATACTAAAAACTGTTTCACAAGATAAATCTTAAATCCTATTAAATTTTGTAGAACTATTTGATAATATAATCTAGGATTTCAACCGGTTAGTTCATTATTAAATTGCATTTTAATTTTTGTTTATATTTAAAGTACAAATTAATTATTAATTTTAATTTTAATTGTTATCAATAAATTAAAATTAGAAAATAATATAATTAAAAAGTAACTAATTTTGAAATAACTTATTAATTTTAAATTTGATTATATTTCATTAATTTTAATTATTTATGAGTTAGTTATTAATCATTAATTTAATTACCATTACTAAGTAAGAATTATAATTAATTATAATCAACGTAGTTAAACTAAATTAATTTATTCCTATGTTCTCTAGCAATACAGAAACCTTCCTATAGCCGCACAGCCCGCAGGTTTGCTTGGGTTTGCTTTTTTCTATTCTCTTGCAATTCGTTGCTATTCTACTTCGCCTCTTTGCGGGTTGGATTTACGCTAAATCCTACTAAAGACGCCGGACAAATCCGATACCAAACACCCCCTAAATGTGGGATTTATCCTACAACGCGAGGAAAGTGAGATTTTAAAAAATAGAAGAATTTATGAGATTCTAAAAATGATTTGACAAGATTTAAATTTTGGCTAAATCTTGCAATCAAACAGCCTCAAAAAGCAAGAAAAAAAAGAGGTTTTATTTCTGAGCAGGCTCTTGTATTTTTCTAGCATAACAAAAGTCAACTTTATGCGCAGTATACCTTGCAGAGAGAGTTGAAAAAAAACCGGGTTTCCTCTCATTTGAAGCAACGAATAGTGTGCGACCTGGTGCTATCCATCTTTCAATCCTTACTTGAATAAATTCCGGACGAGTGTCTCTGTCTAGATGAGGGTGTAGGCTTCTAGGAACTCCAAATCGGTCTTTTCTAGTCTTTATCTTATCACCTCGGCGCACATGAATGGCATCATAATCACCGAGTAATTCCTTGATCTGTATGAAAAAGTTTGCTTAATTTTAAAAGATTAACAAAGCACAACAGTAATAAAAGAAGCAATATTCAGAATTATACAGTAAACATATATTTCTTCCGAATAAACCATGCATGCCAACAAGTGAAATAGTATTGCACAGAAACAGCAAATAAGGATAAATATTAGTTCAGCTCATCCGACCTTCCGACAATAAATATTAATATTTCTTCAACAGGCTTCCGGAAGTACTTTTTAAAAACTACCCAGGCCTCAAATATTTCCACATATATATGGCATGCATGTTTTATTAGATGCATACATCTTATCGTATTAATTGTATTTTTTTATTTTGAAATAAATAATTTATGTTTGAACATTCCAAAATAGCTTGTATCGCATGCTTAAAACGAGAATCTTGAATCCAACATAATAGAATAAAATTACCAAACAAACAAAATTTAAGAAAAATAAAAAAAAATAGCCGTTGATTGTACAACAATAATATTCAATAATAAGTAAATACAAACAAAAAACAATTAAAAAAGCCAAAACAAAACTAAAAATTCCAAAGATAAAAAATTCTCCGGCCAAAACCAACTCTTTCATTCCCACTAGAAAAATTATCCACCCCTATGCTCCTCAGCGCTTCGCATCGCCACCCTTGATGGCCCGCTCCACCAATCCACCATTGACAAACATTTTATCTTATGAGTAAGCTTCCAATGAAGTGTCTAACATGCGTGGATCAATAGTTAAAAGGAAAAATTATTAGGTGCGGAGTACGCACCGTCCGCACAAGCATTGGGGGGTGCTCGGTACCGATCACCCGCCAATGCTTGTTGCGGACGGTGCTCCCCGTCCGCACTCCGCACCTAATAATCTCTCAGTTAAAAGCCCCACAAACAAAGTAGCGCCAGAACTCATGTTATAGTGCCTTTTGGTTTCCCGCAATCTCCATGCAAGCACATCCTAAATCCTTTTACCTCTTCCCCTCCAATCAACGATAAATCCCTAGCTGCAAACACTAAATAATGAACATGTTCAATGGTTCCCATCGTGCATTGAAATGCTGCAGTCAAAGTCTCTAAACAAAGAACAACTAGAGAACCCCATCTGCCCATCATTTCATTCCCTAAAGTCTACGCGAGTTCTCTAGCCTTATATTATAGCTTGGAATAAGAACATATGCTCATAGGCAACATTTTGAAGAACCTCGTGACCATCCTTAAGGTAATGATTGAGTTCCTAGAGTGTATTGATATAGCCGTAGCAAGCTACACGTGCACAAAGTTTGCCATCAATGCGAAAGTCCTAGTTATTTCTAGATTCCCCACTGTCGTTGAACTAGATTATATAGGAGTAAAGCACTTCGGGGTGAGATCCTAATGCAGTTTTCGTCTTTAGGCTATTGTTCCGGTAACTGCAAGCAGCCACAGATAAAAAAATGTTTTGGTTCCAACGTGGTGAAAAATATCATTTTGAGCATATTTGTAAATCAAAATTATATGTCCTAATGGTGATCAATGATGAGAAAGAAAATAAGGATGAGCAAGCACTTTTCTTCAATACTGAGTTGACATCTTCGTTTGATGATTATCCATACTTCAATGGGAAAGTCTAGAAAAGAATAAATATACCCACATTCTAGCAAGAAAACCATCGAGTTGTCCAACAATAATCAACTGGCTAAAACTCAGCAAACAGTAGCATTGATGGATCAAAGCAAATCTAAAACACGACATACATAAATGTAATAGCAACTGTGTACCCGCAGAAATCTTTAGCCAAATAACTTCCAGCAACTACTTCCATCCAAATAGACTACATTATTTGTAAAGAATAGTGTGGCTACTACTTCAAACCTCAAAAAAGCAGTCTAGATTGAATTTTGTTATATTCCAACAAGCAGCCATGGTAGAATGATAAGAGCACTGGCTCGAGTAATGACTTTATTGGCTCAATATGTAGAAGGATGCCCAACATTTTGTTCGCCCATGTCCTATTTGTCAGTAAATAAAGTATGATAGAATGTGTCCAGCAGGATTACCACAAACATTACCAATTTCAATTGCTCTTTGGGAAGAAATTTTAAATGGATTTCATATCAGCCGTTCTAAAAATTTATAAAAGACTATTATTTTTTTGGTCATCGGTAGACTAAATAACTCATATTTTTTAGCCTTAACCTTTGCTTATTGCACTTGTGCTGCATGGCATCCCACGAGTCATTGCATCCAAATGACTTCATTTGGGAAGGGTCGATTTTGACTCGATGAAATTGCTTTGAGCCATTGCAGCTCATACCATTCGGAGTCTAGTGGGTAAAAGGAGATGACTAGTCACTAGTCAGAACATTATTTATGAAGTTTTGTGATGGATTCCCTATGAGAAAGGGTAAAATTTTATCTTAGGTAGAATCCTCTAATAATACATCTACAGATACATTAATGAGAATGTCTCCTTTCTAAGTCATTTATGGAAGATCGCCACCAACTATTATTCCTCGTGAATAAGGACATCCTACATAGAAGTCATTGATTCCTTGTTGCGAGATAGAGATACGTTGCTTCATCATTGCATAAGAATTTGTAAAGTCCATAAAATAAGGTGAAAAAGATAATGTATAAGAAGCATAACAAGCCATAATGAGCGATTTAGTTTTGATTAAGATGTAATCTTATAGACAAACATTAATGATAAACATCACTATAACAGAAATTGTCGAGTAAAGACAGACTTTACATATAAATTTGAGCTACCAGAAATAGCTAAGATACCCAATTGTTCATATTTCATGTCTCGAACCATTTCTACAAGACTCCAACATACAACCAGCTACATTAATAACACAATTTAATGAAGGCTACCCATTGGTACGACCTTTAGCAGTCATAAATCATCGCATCTTTTACACGGGGTCTGGCAAAAGCCTTACAATTATAGATTTAAGGGGAATAGTTTTTAGTATAAGATGGTTCGGGGGGGAGGGGGGTAAAAAAACACCTGGACAGATTTCTACAATAAATGAAGATGGATAGTTAAGGTTGTTGTGAGTCAATTAGTAGTTCATTATATAATAGAATGTTAGTTAAATTATGTAAGAAGATAGAAGTATAGGATAGAGTATAAGGACAAATAAAGGAATGAAAGGTAAAATGCTCATTTCTTTTATTCAGCAAAAATGGTCATTAATAGATTAGAATGGATAAAATTAGGAAAGGTAATGAAATCATACAAAAAAAGAGACAATTGGCTTAAGAAACTACAAACAAATATAATTTTATGAAAGCATCTTCTGATGCAGTCTAGGCTAAGCTTTTTTATTTCAATTTTTTTTTTTTTTTTTTCACTTATCGTTTCTAGTGGCTTTTTGTTTTCCCTACTATCTTCTTATTTTCCATGTTGTCTACTAATTTTCCCAGCCGACTGCTTGAATTCTCTACTGCTGATTGTTTTCCCCATGCGGCTGTTTGGTCTTCCCATGATGGTTGTTTGGTTTCCCCACATGGCTGCTCAATTTCCCTACTGTTTTCTTGGTTTCCTTATTGTTTTCTTAGTTTATCTATTGTTGGCTACTCGTATTCTTCCCCTTGCTGATCCATGTGTTGTTTTCTTTGACTTCTCCATATATGAGCTAATGTGGAGGGGTTTTTGTGGCTGTTTTGGTGAAACATTTACGTGGGATAATAAATGTCCTCCCCCCTTCATTTCTCCTATAAATTGGGGCTGAATTTCTTTGTGAAAAGAGAGTAAGATGTGATAAAATTTTGGATTGTGAAACCTGCGTGTTTGTCATAGTTTGCGAGCTATCCTCTTCTACCTTCCTTCTTATATTTCGTCTTAGACTTTTATATATTCTTCTCTCAATGGTTCCCATTCCACTTGTATATTTCTCCTCAAATTTTTGATTATTTGTAAGTTGTGTTGTGTCCTTTTTATTTGAAGTTGTAAGGAATTATTGCGTCCTTTTTATTTGAAGTTGTAAGCTATTGTTAAGTCCTTTTCTATTAGAAGTTGTAAGCATTATTGGGTTATGTTTTATTGTTGTTTTTGTTTTTGCTATATTGAAAGGAAGGTGTTTAGTTTGCATATCTAGTGTTCTCTTACTTGGTTCAGAGATTTTTAAATCGCATCAATTTGGTATCAGAGCTTGTTGACCCCTATATCTCAAACCTTGTGAGAAAGGACCCAAACTGGTGAATAAAGTGACATGCATCTTAGCGTCACACGTCACTTGAAGGGTCAAATGACCTCCGAATGCCAAACGGACAGCGTTATTACAATCAGAACATCGAATTCTGCTAGGTCGAGGCCCCTCGCAGTCGAATCGGATGAGATCGGTCAAAAGGTACGACTGACACCCGAAATTAAAGCGCGATGATGATCAAACGACGTCGGATCTACGAACAGACTTCGTCGTTGCGTCCGGAACATTGTAAACCTCTAAAAACTACATTTTGTTTATTCAATTTGGATCATCAGGGTTGCTGTTCGAGATAAAAGCACACATATCAAGGAAAATAGGCCTCAGCACTGCCCAAATGAAGTCCGACCACGAAACGAACTTCGCCAATGCAATCAGAACATCCTAAATACTTATGAATGATAGTCAATTTATTCAAATTAAAGTATGCGAGGAGGTCAACATGCATCCCGAGGCAGAGCACGAATTTCAAGGAAAAAGATCGATCGGAGCTACCCAAATGACGTCTGATTGACAAACGGACTTCGTCGTTGTGTCTGGAACACCGTCAATACTCTAAATGCACTTCCAATTTGTTTGAATGAGATTTTGCACACAAATCGAGGTGGTTCCAAAGCGACTACATGTATTTTGAGAAAAATTAGCCTCGACGTTGCTCAAACGATGTCCGATCGCAAAACAGACTACGTCGTTACGACCGGAACATCGACAATACCCTAAATTCACTATTAATTTTTCTAATTTTGATGCTCGGAGAATTCGACACGTAAAACAAGATAAATGCACAATTTTTGAGAAAACCACGCAAATCAAGATCATTTTGTTGTTGGACGCATTGCTATCAGCCCAAATTTATAATATTACTTATAATAGCAAGTCATAATTAAGCCCTATCAGCAGATTTAACCCAAAATCAACAAGTCAAATGAATAATCAAAATCACATTAAATGTTCACCTCGTCTTTGTCAAAATCTGCTCTGAATCCCTGTCAAAATCCCATAAATCCTACTCAGTCACTTCTACAGAGCCCATCTCATCGTCATTAAAACAAATTAAATGAGGCCCGTTCATTGCTCTCTTCTGCTATCTCCACACGCAAGGCACAACTAATTTTTCACACAATCTTCCTCATGCCTCTCCCTTTGAGGTCCAACTCTTCTTGGATACGATCACAAGCCTTCTAAATTGCCTGTAGCTTCTTATCCGATCCCCTGTTCTTGTGCAGCAAGGCAACAAATTATTCCAGCTGTAAGGTTTCTCTTCCTCTTGCCCACTCTTTTTCTTCTTGCCTGTAGTTCGTGCAAGAAAAGATGATGAGTGGGAGAAGCAGTTCAAGATACCCCTTCACTGCTTCCCAATGGCGGGAGTTGGAACACAAGCTTTTATTCCAAAGTCACATGGCCTTCAGGCATCACTACAAGATGAAGCTTCCTCCTCGACTCACTTCAACTCACCTTCCTTGCTTTCATCATCCACATGCATTGGGGTGGACTGCTTTCAAAATGGGATATGGGGAGAAACAGAGGATCAGCAGCCAGAAAGATGCAAGGAGAATAATGGAAAGAAATGGAGATGCTCACAGGAGATTACCAGATTCCTAGCACTATGAGAGGCACATGCATAGAGGAAAAGAACGTCAAGAAAGCACGTGGAAATTCCTTGCTACTAAAAAACCAATTCCTCTTCCACTTCTTATGACAATGTTTCTTATTCAGCAATCTCTCAAGCCGCAATCAACTCCGATTCCAACCTACTGGGCTGGAATCTGTCCTACATCTCACGGCTTGCCTCCTTGGCGACAACTTTGACGCCTGATGCCATTTAAATTTTACGAGCTTCTTTCGCTAAGAATCAAAGGCCGCTCTCTTTTCATGGCTTCATCGGTGGAAAGGATACGACGTTTACAAATAGTGAATCATACATTTATGGTGGTGAAATAGTGGGCTTTTGCTGGTGCATATAAGATTAAAACAATAGGCTGAAGGTTACTCTGTTTGAATTCAAGATAGAGCAAAATAAATAATATAGAATAAAAAAATACATCGGAAAGATGGTTTTGGTATTGGGTGAAGAGCAAAATCCAATGACAGAAAGTGAACTGCAGTTGGAAGATTGGCTTGATGATTTGGGACTTCGAGAAAAGTAACAGTTCCATATTTCTCAACAAGCGTATGTGTGAGAAGGGGATGCACAAATCTATTCCTTTCAATCAGTTGCAACTAATTCAAAAGCAATATACTTTCCACACAATCAATTGAAGATCCTATTGGAGCCGTTGTCATGGTGGACTTTTTCCATAAAGGTATGTCGAATACAGGGAATTTTGAAATTAAACTCCAAAGGTGTTTATCATGGGGTCTTATGATCTCTGGGGAGATTTCATGCAATGGTTGGTTATTTCTTATGGCTGGCAAAACCATTGTTAATGACTAGGATTTAATGAAAAGCCAAGTATTTGGTTGCAGTCATAAAGATGGCTCCATTATGGTGAATGTTCAAGAGGATTTAAATTCAGAGAAAGAGGAAACCTTTTCAACTTGATTTTCCTTCAAGATGAACTCTATCTCTCTGCTGTGTTGAAGAGTTAAGAAACGAGAGATGAGATTGTGAAGCATCATTCAAATGAGGTGGGAGGGGAAAGGCAATTTATGAAATTCTCCGTGATATAAATCTGTGAAGTTTTGAACCTTATTGCTTATCGCTACAGTAACTTTTTATTTAGATCTTAATGAAAGTGAGAAAGGAATTAAGGTGATTTATGCAAAAAAAAAAGAGAGAAGAAGCAAAAAAATGGGGACAAATCAAATGTAATTTTTTTGTGATCCTGTTGTTGTCGTCATCCCGTGAAGGTATAAAATTTTTCTAACCTAAAAATCTATTCTAATAGGTTTGCGACAAGCTTGGCAAACTCCCACTCGTCACGTTAGCAGTGGGGGGAAACCGGTGGGGACGCTGAGAGAGATGATAATCTTTCCGAGCGCTCATGTAGTGGTGAGGGGAGACAAAAATAAGTACTCATACATGAGAAAACAACTGTGCTTATTTTCAACAGGTGGCCGAGACCTTAAACGCTCATGTAGCAGCAGGGATTGAAGAAAATGTAGCCGAGTGTCTACGGGATCTACCTTGAAACGCATGTGGGTGGAGGGGAAGGCTAGTTCCCAAAAATTTTTCTAAACGAGAGAGACGCCGTGGAGGATTGCCAAAAAATTCGATGAAAGAACAAGGAACTTGAACAAAATTTGGACTTACATGGGATCTAATTTGGACAACTTGGACTTGGACTTGAACATAAATGAGACTCAAACGATTAACTAAAAAAATTGAACCTAAATGGAATAAACTTAACCTTCAACTTCATTTGAGCATTAAAAGGATGTAACTCGAATAATTATGAATCAAACTTGCATTTGTGAACATTGTACTCGAGCTATACAAACATCTATAGGAAATTGAGCTCAAATTCGAACTAGACTCGAGCTTAAATGGGCATTGAACAAATGATTTAAGTTAAAAAGTCCAACATTCAAAGTGAGAGCCATGAATGTTAATCAATGAATTTGATCATGCAAGTAAAAATCTATGAATGAATAAGAGACTTACATTTCAAAAGGGCATGAATTGTTGATTCATTCACAAGGAATAATGCAAGTTCTCAATGAACTTAATGACATATACAAAGAATATGCAATGATCGTGACCATTCACATGCAAGCATATGCTGAAGACTTGTGGTAGACAAAATAATGCACCTATAAGCATGAACATGAATCTATTGCACATAGAATGGTCCACTTACAAGAAACTGCAAGAAACTTATGAATGTCTGTGAACGATTGTGAGACATATACATGTGAATGTGATAATGTTCTATAATCGACTTCAACGAACAAATGCATTCAAATATGCAAGCAATGAAGATTGAAATAGAGGGCAGTCTTCATGCCAATCTTATAAGAAGACATAGTAATCCCAACAAACAACAAAGTCCCTTTCAAACTACAAGCTATGTTCAAGAATAATGAAGATCGTGTGATCTCTAGCATCATTCACTCACAAATAATAGTGAAGGTTCATGCAAATTGTTTGGCTTGAACAATCCCCAAGAAGCATATATGATTGTGACAATTCATATACAAGCATATGCTAAGGACTCATGGTAAATCAACTCTCAATTGCACACAAACATTCAGGGGTGGAGAAGCAGCCAAGTTAGCAATTCAAAAGAACCCCCTTACTGTTGTTGCTGCATACTTATCAACCCTGGCAGTTCGCCATGTGCAAGGAATCCTAAGATTTCCACCCTAAGCTGACCCGCCAATATCCTGCCTTCAATTGTCACAAGTCCATAGATGGAATGAAAATATTTTTCTTATTTCAGGAAAGTAGATGGTGTCAATTATTCAACACATTTTAATCAAGAACCCTAGCTAACTAGTGGAGCTCAAAAAAATTGAATTCATTGGATGAAACGTAACCGAAAAATATTTTCCCTACTGTTCAGTTATTTATTCGCATCTTCCTCTCTTGAAACTTTGATTTCCGTTCTTGGAGTATGGGCAAAATCTAATTGTGCAAAGGTGTCAAGAAAACCATCAGCTTCACTGTTCCAGTTCTCAGCAATTCAGCTGCACCGTTAAATGCATCAAATTTTTTTTTGCTAGTATTCGTGAAAGACTTGATACAAGCAGCACCATGAAATTTTCAATGATGTACAAAATATGGAGGAATCTGCATCTGCCACATATATGCTTTACGGATTTTTAGAACTACATCTTTCAAGGTAATTTATATGGAGGGGACTTGCTTCATATTTCAGAAGTAGATTAAAAACCATTTGTATTTCTAGAGAAAATGGATAGAAGCTTGGGATTTTGCAAACTTTAAAACTATATGACATTTGCATATGATATAGCTTAGAAACTTGGCATTTTGCAAACTTCAAAACCATATGGCATTTGCATATAATTTAGCTTAGAAAAGTCAATACCCTGTTGGCTGCATCTCTTAACTTCGGAGCTGCACTCATAGGAAGAAATGAATATGGCAACAAGACTGAAGTATGGTTGGTTCGATCCTTGCACTCCATAAACCTGCATGTTATCATGATAAAAATTAGTTCTTGCAGTATTAAACATCACATACCAAACTGTTGTTTATCCTTTAACCATTGATAATATAGAAGTAAATGGTGATAATAAAATGTATATGCCAGAAAATTAAGATAAAGCTACAAGGAACAAGTGGGAACCATAAAGTTTACCATGAAAGAGAACTTGCAGTACGGTTGATTAGCAAAACATTTGAATAGAAGGACTTGTATTTGAGATCATCCCTACTAGTTCCATCCACATGAACCAAACCCCTCTTTCCTAGCTTCATACTTGTTGATAGAACACGATACCACATTTTTGAATTGTCAAGTATTACTGGAATAGTTTTTGAAATAAGATCCACATCATACAAAGAGCTCATGGCACAAGAACCGGCTGCCCATCTAAAAGAAAACAGTAAAATGTGAATTGAAGAAACTAAGAGTTTAATGAGATAAAACAAGTCAATTGTAATGTCACATGCACACAAGCAAATATTTTGAAGAAAATATGAGTTTCGTGAGGTAAAAGAGCTGATAACAACACTGCAAGCACGCGAGGCCTCACAAGAGAGCCCGATAGCCCACCCAAGAATAACTTAAAGTCTAACTTTTAGACAAAGTTTGTCAACATTTTTGGCACTAAACATTCTCATGGGGAATTAAAAATATTTTGCTATTGATGTGATTTCAATCAAAAGTCTTTTCATTCTATGATTAAAAAAAAGTTCATATGATTTCACTTTAAATGGTCAATTATGACATCTATGCATCACACACCCATGTGATTTGAAGAAAATAGGAGTTCAGACAGTAAAAGAAATCAATTACAATGCGAGATCTCATCCACAAAAGCACTTACCAGCCCATTCACTTGTGCACCAACAAGAAAGACAATATTAATATGAACACCCAAAAGTCTACCATTTACCGACTAAGTTTGCTTGCTTTGTTTGCCATTAACCATACTCATGGGAAATTAAAAGATACTTTGGTGTCCTGCTCAAAATAATATCGCATGATTTTCCTTTAAAATTTCAATCTATCATACAACAATATACTAGCCTTATTAGTTTAGCGGAAGTTACAAATGTTCTATTAAAATGAGTTCACTAATATTTTAGTAAAATGAGTAAGCTCCCAACTCCCCCATCATGCAGCATTTAATCAATCAGAAAAGAGAATATCCAAGGAACTAGAAGTAAAGTATTAGAAAAAAGACAAGCTATTAGCTAAATTAATCATACTCCTAATCCCCCCCCCCAATCCTGGGAAATTAAAAGATACTTTAGTGTCTGCTCAAAATAATATTGCATGGTTTCCCTTTAAAATTTCAATCTACCATACAACAATATACTAGCTTTATTAGTTTAGCGGAGGTTACAAATGTTCTACCAAAATGAGTTCACTAATATTTTAGTAAAATGAGTAAGCTCCCAACTGCCCCATCATGCAGCATTTAATCAATCATAAAAGAGAATATTCAAGGAACCAGAAGTAAAGTATTAGAAAAAAGACAAGTTATTAGCTGTATTAATCATTCTCCTAATCCCTCCCCCCACCTTGGGAAATTAAAAGATACTTTGGTGTCCTGCTCAAAATAATATCGCATAGTTTCCCTTTAAAATTTCAATCTATCATACAACAATATACAAGCTTTATTAGTTTAGTGGAAGTTACAAATATTCTACCAAAATGAGTTTACTAATATTTTAGTAAAATGAGTAAGCTCCAACCTCCCCCATCATGCAGCATTTAATCAATCAAAAAAGAGAAAGAAAGACTACAATACCAAAATAACACTCATCGTTAAACTTCTCAAAGGGACTAAAATGTTATTGCCTTGATCAAGTATAAACTGAATAAAGGAGCCTTGGGAAGTATTAAAGCAAATAAGAACAGTGAAAAGCATTAAAAAAAATCATTGGATAAGCTATCTAATTCAACAAGGATTGAGCCATGCAAACTTACAGTGGATTCAAAAGTTCATGCATAAGAAAAAACATAAGCACACTAAAGAGTATTAAATGACAACACCGACAAACATACCTTTCATCTGATGTGGCATTCAAGTGATGCAATATCCCCTTCTTGTTGTGTATTGGGTTAATGCACATTCTAGAAGGCATCACAAACACTCTGGAAAATCAAATGAAAACATCTCATCAACAATACCATGTTATCAATAAGGCAATGTTTAGCTACAAAAAGGATTTAGCAAATGCTATAAATCCAGATCTAGTGATTGTTTGGTATCCTATTTTAGATAAGCTTTAAGCAAGATTTAGCTTAACTCTTGTTAAAAATAATTTTGTTAAATTAAATCCTATTGTTTTCATCAACTCTATTTCAGCTCCATTATTAGTTAAATCCAGAATAGTTTAAATCCCACCGTTTAGATTATCGAACATATTTAAGGATTTTTCATTCTCACAAATTTTAAATTCTAAAACAAATAACCAAACAGTTTATCAAGATTTACTAATTTTTATGCCAAACAATTTAATCCTCTCAATGTTTACTAAAGCTGAATTTACATGATTTGCTAAATCATACTTGAACTAAATGTTACCTGTAGCCTAACATCCCCTTACTAACATGCCCGTAGAAAATTTCAAGAGGATTGAAACGTTTGGCAATGACAAGAATAAAATTTTGCTAAATCCTTAAAAATTGTTTGGATATTTGTTTCAGAATTAAAAAATTGCGATAGGTGATTTAACAAAACAATTGGGTTGAAATGGGATTTATCAAAATAGTAGTACTTAAATACTCTAAAATTCTATTCGGCAGGATTTAAGTTAAACCTTGCTTAAATCTGGCATAAAATAGGATAAAAAACAGCCCTAAGCTTATAACGTTTAACATGAAAGGAGGCAAGATATACACATTTGGAGCAGTAATTTCATACAAATACTTTCAAAAATTCCAAGCCAAGATTTTTCACCCAAAAAGATGAAATACTCCACGCAATATAATCCATCAATTCCAACCGAATTTTTTAATCCGAAGCATAATGAGAGGAACCTTTTCAGATATAGGGCTTCCTCAAGCGCGCATCTGAGGCTGGATTCCTGGTGCCCAAGACCTTCACAAGAATCGCAATGCTTACCAGGGCAATCGATCCTATTCCCCCAGTACAAATACTTCCGCTCTAGCCCGCTTGGTCCATCCTTCTCGCTGGCTTTCGCCGTCCCAACTAACAGAGTAAATGGGAAGCGGAATACGGAGGTTGAAGAGGATAAAAGAATCCAAATGAGTCCAATGGCTACCGCTGCCGTTGCCAAAAGAAGGAAAGGAGATCCCGCCGTCGGATGCTTGCTTTTGGGTTTTCTGGAGGCGGCCATTGGAATCGCCAGGTAGAGATAGCCAGAGCGGCGAAACAACGAGAGATCTTAGCCATGTTAGACATTATGTTCTAATTAAATTTTTTATTTTAATGAGCCTTAAAAATAAGAAAATTTAAATTTTATATGCCTCATAATATAATCCATTATTTTTTTTTTCTTTATGTGTGAAAATATTCTTCGGATTAAAATATAGTTATTAATTAATACTTTGTTTTAAAAATTTATAAAATATTTTGAAAATTAATCTAGCACTTAACCTTTGTTCTATCATTTTATTGAATATAATTTGACATTAACAGTTAAATATAAATTCAATTAAGTATTTAAATATATTCAAAAAAATATTATATGATAGTTAAAATTTATTCGAACACTTAATTGAATTTATGTTCAACTCTTTCATCGAAAATATTTGAAACGATCGTTAAAGTGATCGAGCATATGGTAGATTAGTTATTCAAACATGATCAAATAAGATTCTTAAAAAATTAATATTTTGAAGTGATATGTTATGTGCTATTTGGACAATATCACAGACAATAGTGCAATCACAAATAAACTATATCTAATAAGATTCTAATAAGACAATCACAATAGTTATGATAACACATAAATTCTATAAAAAAAAATTATAAATTCATCCATGTTGTACAACTATTATTTTTATTCTACAAGATTTATTAATCAATATGTGTATGAATGTAAACATTCTATCTTTTAAAAAAAAAAATAAAAAATTTTTTTGAATTCATTGTAGAATATTATTTTTATATTTTAAGATGGTATATTTTTCTTAACGACGTATTTTATTATAAAAATAGAAATTTTCAAGTTAACGATTTATTTTTCAACAATTTAGAGTTTATGGTAAAATGGTGATGGATTGTAAAGGGTATGATGGAGAGAAAGGCAACAATAGCTTAATTCCCGCTAGTTTGAGCTAGTTTTTTGAACTCTTATGAGAATGAAATTAATTAAGCATTAATATTGAGAAATGGATTTGGAGTGTTAGTGTCACACCTCAAGAACTAATGGAAGAATTAATTTTTTAAACCTATTTATTTTTCAACCTCAATATAGAATAAACCAGATCTAACTAATTAATTCAAAACAACATTAACAGTTTATAGTATCATCAATTTCATCTCTCTAATCATATGTACATTAATCCAATTCACACAATGAATATACATCAAAATAAATAACTAAACTACCAAAATATCTTAAAACCACGCTTCTGACGAACCAACCCTTATCAACTCTACTCCACAAGGCCTTTTTTATTTTTTGAAATATCAGACAAATATAACAAAATGAGCATCACTAGCTCAATAAACTTCTTTTACCATCTCATCTTGTATATCAATATCCATTTCATTATAAATAATAAATTATTCTGATATTAAGTTAAATATCAGGTTGTAACTAAATACTTAATAGAAAGTAGAGCTGTCAACATTTGACCCGAGCCGAAAACCCGACCCGAACCCGACCCGAAAATTTCGGGTTTGTGTTGGGTCAACCCGAACCCGAGAACGAGTCGGGTTCGGGTTTAGAGATTTCGACCCGTTTGTAAACAGTCGGTTCGGGTTGACCCGGCGGTTGCCGGTTGACCCGCCAACCCGTTTAACCCAACCACGCGGACATGCCCAGAACCCGCAGCTGCCTCGTCCGCTCCGACCCACGCGCGAACCGCGCCCGACACCGCGCCCGACCTCGCTCCCGACCTCTGCAGTCGACCCCTCGCCGACCTCGCTGGCTCGCCGCTCGCTGCGTGCGCTCGTCCGCTCGACCCCGCGCCGACCACACGCTCGACACCGCGCCCGACCTCGCGCTCGACCCCGCTCTCCGACCACGCTGGCTCCGCCGCTCGCGGCTGCCTGCGTCCACACCGACCCCCGCGCGCGACAACGCACCCAACCCAGCGAGCGACGACGCGCGCGACCCCGCGCGACACCTTTCCCGGGTCGGGTCGGGTCCGGGTTCGCATTTCCAACTCGTTTACCTAACCGGGTCGGGTTAGGGTTGACCCGTTTGAACCCGGGTCAGTTCTGGGTTCGACCCGAACCCGACCCGTGACCCAAAATTGACACCCCTAATAGAAAGTAACTCATATGCAAGTCAACATGTCGATGCTTTAGAATATAGATTTAGAAATTACTATTTAACTTTACATATAATATTTACTTTTGTACCTTTCATAAGAATGCTTTTATAGGGTTATCATAATATGCTCATTTTTTGAGCCATCATTGTACTTTACATGGACAAACTTCACATAGGTGTTAGAAATAACATAGCATTCTCATCATCATAATACCACTTGCACTTATATATACTTAATTCAACAGAATATGTATATAATTTTAAAATTTTGCCATAATAGGTTAAAAATATCACTTATATTTAAATTATTGAATTATCAAAGTGTGCAATACATGAATGTAAATTAGATGAACTGAAAGAAAACTAAATTAGTAGTGCAAATAGAAAACTCTGGATGTTGTTAAGTGCCTCATGACAGGGTCCTTATTCTTTTCTGTAAACACGTAAAACTTACATAATGAGCATAAAAGCCTAGCAAATAACCAAAATCTTACAACTAAAATTAATGCAATTCAAAAGAGAAATAGTATGTTGTAAATCATATAAGAAAATATATTAATCAATATATGCTATATATAATTAATCATTCATTCAGCCATATCATTCAATCATTCTTATAAGTCTATCATTTACACAATTATATAGTAAGTATCTCTATTGAGTAACATCAAACAATAATAAAAATTATTATTCATAAGCTCAATGCCCTTATAATATCAATAATAATAGTCAATATTATCATTAGTTATTAGTATAAAAAACTTGTATCATTTATTAGCATTAATAATCAGAAATCAACATTCTATTAGATATTTAGATGAAGGTATTTTATATCTTACTCCTAGACTTATGATTCCCAATTAGTTGCCCCTTATGACTCCCAATTAGTGTATTCCTTAAGACTTGAATTACGTGGATCAGTCGCCCCGACTTCTTTTAACTCCCAATCAGTCTCGAGCTCCTTATGACTCCCAATCACTGAATAAGTGAATCCTTAGGTTATATATATATATATATAAGTACATTTTTTTAATCAGATCAATTCACCACATCTTTTCAATCAGATCAGTTCACATTCCAGTATATATCAATCTTATCAATCATTTCAGTACATATTATGTTTTAATATTATCATATCAAATCATAGTACATTACTTTCAACCTATTTTCATTATACATTTTTCATATTCATTTAATGTAGAAATTCTTATACACATTTTTAACCAGTGAAAATACAATAAAACTATATCAAATAATTTAGAATGATAAAATATATCAAATATCAAAAGTTACATGGTGAAAGCTTACGAAATCAAGACATAATATATTTTTAGCATATTTAGGAGAGATTAAATCTATAGAAATCAAAATTATTAAAAACAAAGGTAAGAGAATAATAGTTACTTACTTTGAATAAAATTATTTTTTTATAAAAGGAACAACAAACAAAGAAGGACTTTTTGACTTTCTTTTTCCTCCCTCTCTCTTCCTACTCTCCCTTCTCCTTCGATTTCTTCACAACCAAGCAAAGAGTAAGGGAGGAGGTGGGGTGAAATGGCATAGATATTTGGAATAAAATACATATAAAATCACTTTTAATGGTCCAGCATCATAGCTCTCTGACCCTGCGCAGCATGGATAATTTAAAATTATTATAAAAATAGAGACTCAAATGCCACAGTGTTCTTAAATGTAGCACCGCAATGCTGACAAGCACATCACCAAAGTGCTCTAGTTTAAATAGAAATCAAAATATTCAAATTTTAAAATACTTTTCATTTTTGGATTATTTCAATGTCCCAATATTTGCTTATAACTCAACTTTCACTTATAACTCCCTTTTAAACCTCCCACACCCGCATACAATAAGTTGGACTAAAATAAAGGAAAACAAAAAACCTCCCACATCAGTATACAACATATGGGTCCAAAATCCCTCAAACATCCACACAAGGTAGATAGGGCCATAATAGAATATGTAGGGCACTTGTAACCTCACAGATAGTGTGCTTTTCACATTTACCTTTATCATAATATCCTCCATATGTCATGCTATGAACATGCAATTTAAATATTTCATCATATAATTATAATATTAAACGTGAAGATGATGATGCATAAACTATGAGGTATTAAACATTTAGGTATTAACACAGGCATAAAATGCCTACTCAATTAACATTGTCTTTTTTAAATATTATTTTAGAGTGATGTTTAGAACATTAAGGATTTTATCAAATTACTATAAGCGTTATAAATATCATATTTAGTTAATACTCACAAAAATTTGTACAGAGAAAACAAACATTTGAAATTTTGAATTCTTATCTTAAAATGATTAGAATGGTGTATACTATAATGTAGTAAAAATTACTTATTGGAAGTTTATTAAAATATTAAAAAAAAATCTTTATCTATATCTCATTATATACTTACTGGAATTGAAATCAGATATATATGTTTAGAAGCATACCTTATGCCTGACAAAACCCTTAAATGAGGGCCAATGAATGAATTCAACTTCGCAGCCCCCAAATCTCTCCCTCTTTTCTCTCTCCTACTTTTCTCTTCATTCATTTAAGGGTACAGGGGTGTTTTGAGTGATTTTAGCATAATGGTTTACACACACACACACGGATATATATATATATATATATATATATATATCATTTTTTTTTATTTGATGATGCTTAAGGATAGATGTGGTCATCGTGATTTCTCTCCTTAGGATTAGATCTTCTAGAGATGGATAATGCCCTCTACGGCACCATCTTGATTTCAAAATTTAAAATTCCAAGCCCGATCTCCTATGGTAAGCAATGCTTCCTTCCCACATGATCTTCCAGTTTTCTTTTCCTTAAGGCTAGATGTGAGTCATCGTGCTTTCTCTCCTTAGGATTAGATCCACTATTGATGGAGTATACCCCCGTGGCACCATCCTAATTTTAATTTCAATTTCAAATTCCTAAATTCATTCTTCTTTTCCTTAAGGACATGTTTTATCCTTCCCTTAGGATTAGATCTACTAGTGGTAGAGTGCGTCCCTCGTGGCTCTATCCTAGTATCAAACTTCAAATTTTATCCTCTATAGTTAGTAGCTCTTCCTTCTTATATGATCATCCAATCTTCTCTTCCTTGGGGTTTAGGTATTCCCTTCCCTTATGACTAGATCTGCTAGTGGTAGAGTACGCCTTTAGTGGCACTACCCTAGTACCAAATCCAAATTCAAACCTCTAAGGTTAGGCTTTCCTTTCCCTTACAATCAAATCCAAACTTGATCCTCTAGAGTTAGAAACTTTTCCTTCCTATATGATCATCCAGGCTTTCTTTTCCTCTAGGGATAGACTCTTCCTTCCCTTAGGATTAAATCTATTAGTGGTAGAGTATGTCCTCCGTGGCACTACCATAGTATAAACTTAAACCCCGATTCCATAGGGTTAGGCTTTTCCTTCCCTTAGAATCAATACCTAGACTCGATCCTCTATAAATAGAAGTCCCTTCTTCCTATAGGATCACCCAGGCTTTCTTCTCTTTAGGGCTAGATGTTCTCTTTCCTTTAAGATTAGACTCCCTAATGATGGAGTATGCCCCCTGTGGCACCATCATGACTTTAATTTCAAATTCAAAAATTCTAAAATCAAACTCTCCTTTCCTTAGGGTGTAGGTTTTCCCTTCCCTTAGAACCAGATCTATTAGTGGTAGAGTACGCTTTCCCCAACACTGCCCTAATATCAATTCAAATTTGATTCCCTAGGGTAGATTTCTACCTTCCCTTAGGATCAAAATTCCAGACTTGACCCTTCTATTCAGTCAACGCCAATATGTGTAGTATAACTTAATTCTATTACACATATTAGGGGTCCATTTATTGACCTTATTTTTTTAGGGGGTCAGTAGGGACCCTTCTAGACTCCAAATCAATCCAGACCCTAGGATCTACTCTAGACCCTAGGATTCCTCCAAATAAATCTAGACCTTAGGATCTATCTAGATCATAGGATTCTTTTAGACCCTAGACCCTATGATATACTCTAGACCTTAGGATTCTTCCATACCAATCTAGACCTTAAGATCTATCTAAGCCCTAAGACCTTCCCAAACCCTAAGATTCTTTCAAACTCCATACCCTATGATCTTCTTAGGCCTTAGGATCTACCTTGACCTTAGATCAATCCAGACCTTAGGAATTTAGATCTTAGATCAATCCAAACTTTAAATCAATCTTGACTTCAAGCTAATCCATACCTTAATTCAATTCAAGCCTCAATCAAAATCTAGACTTCAGTTCAGTTCAAAATCCAAACTTCAGTTCAAACCCTTATCCTGCCTCTATCAAACTTCAATCCTATCCTATCATTCATGATCATCCAAAATGATTATAAATGATATGAATAATGCAAATCCAATCATCCAAACTTGAAACCTAATTCAAATCCAGAAATCCAAACTCAAATCTAAGGCTAAACTTCCCTATCCTGAAACCCTTTTTAAGGATTTTTCGAACACTTCAAACCCCATGCAAATGACCTCCAATTTATATTCTATCAGTTGCACATTGATAGGACATGTTATTATAGGAAACCCTCCAAATTTGAGCCAATTCTGATGTCTCTAACCCCATAAATTGAATTGAAATCTAAAGATTGTAAAATCTTCAAATATTTATAGCCTATGCCACTAGACCTGCCATCCAATGGATCCTTACCTTAGAGTTTTCTCTAAATCCTCCAACCACTTCTAGACCCTTGATTATGACTCATTAAGCATTAAACTGACTTACTTTGACCCCCAGTTGATTAGGGATCAAAGTGACCAAAATGCCTCTTAAGAATTTGAATAGGCATTTCAAATCAAATGACTATGAATTACTTGGAACCACTTCCAACAAGTTTCAAACATCAAACCAAATCCATTGGACCCAAACTAAGACCCTTGGGCAACCTGGTTGACCAAACAGGCCCTTAAGGGTTCAAATAGTCATTTTGGCTGCTTTGATCTCTTCAGACCTTGGGACCACCACCATTGGTCTCCAAATATCAAATCAAATCTATCAAGCTCAAACTCTAATCTTAGGTCAACTTGGTTGACCAATTCAACCTAGTTTGACCATATCAAATCTTAAGCTCTCTCTACCCTTGAACCAAACTTCTGATGCATTCAAACCTCATTCAAACTCCTTTGAATGCATCATTGCTGACTTGGACTTGATTAGTCATTTTAATCCAATCAATAGTTGACTTGGTCAACTAAACCTATCACTTTATACAATCAAATCAATGTCATAAAGTACTTAAACCTATTCCATTTGATACCTTGATTACCCCTAAACCTATCTTAGTCAAGCCATAGTTGGTTTGACCAAGTAAACCCATTACAATATGGTTAAACCTCCTTTTATGCATATAAAAATGCATTCAAATCTTAACCCTTGAACATCAAATCCGCTCCAAGGCCTCCAATTAGCTCATCAAGCCTCTTGGCATGCCATGTCAGCTGATTGGACCTGTTGACTGGTCAAACCAGTCAACAAGTGGTTAAAAAACCAATTAAATGGTCAAATCATCAAGTTAAATGCATTCAATTTAAATCCCCTTAACTCCAGCAGCTGCTAAGACCTTCTAGGGTCTTCCTAAACCAGGTTTGAGCTTTGTATTAGGTTTAGCTTAAGCTTAATCATCATACATGGTCACTAGAGCACAAGACTAGCTTTCCATGTCATCATCCTTGTGTTCCTTTGATTCTCTGCCATCCCAACAACCCTTTGACAGGTGTCTTCATCCTAGCAACCTACCAAATGGATCCTAGCTATCCATTCAATCCAGGGATGTTTAAATAGGGCAAAAGGAGGAAAAGAGCTCTCATTCTCACCCTAACCCTCTCTCTCCAACAAGAGCTTTTCAAACCCAATCTCCAATTCGTTTCAACTCCCTATGGCCTTCTCCCCACTCCTATAGTCGAACCCCACCGTTAAATGCTCGCTGGTGGTAGGCTTCATGGCAAACTGAGGTGATTTCCGTTTAAAGGTTTATAGGGATCGATCCATGCATTTTTTAGCTCAAGGGGCCTTCTAGTGGATTAAATGTTGACAAACTACAAGTTCAGAGAGCTTGAGTTTATCCAAATCCATTGAATATACGAGGTATAATCCTGAAGATTGAGAGGTAGAAGCACTTATGATAATTTAGCTTTTTGAAAAGAACTTTTTAAGTCATAAATTTGAGCTCATATTAATTCTCTTCATATATTTAATTCGCGTTTAAAATTTTAAGGCATTTAATCAAGTGGTTTTTTAAAATGAGTCAAATTATTATATCTAGGGCTTAAATGATAGTTTGCTCGCCTGTACAAGATCTGGACCGTTGATCGTCAGATCAACGGTTTAGATCATGCCTTTTCATCATTTGATCCAACTCTGTGATTCACATGGTCGCTTGGATTTTCGTCTAATTGAATCTGGGCCGTTTACTCAATACTGCGGGATTGACTCTCCGCCGTCTGATATCTCTTAATCGAGATCAAATGGTGGGATTTGATCTCTGTCATCATATGGAATCAGCGTGGATCCAATGGCCATTATAATTCGCTGATGTGGATTAATAAATAACATGTAGACCCTATAAAGGTGCTTAGATGACACTAGAAAGTGCTCTGATACCACTTGAAAGTTCGTTAGGAATGTTAAGCCCTATAGAACTGGCCCAAAGCTAAATA
>NW_021318633.1:34579-45321 GCF_001605985.2 Dendrobium catenatum
TGTTTTGTGACTTATTCTTCCCTATGTTAGAGAGAGAACTCATATTCTCTAATATTTGGAGTATATATTCACAACTGAGCTTCTTTTAAGAGTTTGCAAAAGAGCGTTTAGCTTGCAAGAATTAAAAAGGAAAGCGGCCAATGACGCCAAATTAAAAAAGAAAAATTATACACAATTGTGTATCAAAAATCAAAAGATGCTCAAAGAGCCAATTAAAGATTCAAGAAGCATAAAATGAGCCCACTAAAAGGAAAGCTATCCCCTCTTTTCAAAACTTTTAAAACTTAGAGAACTCATTAACTATTTGATGCATTCAAAGGCTTGATTTCAAATTCCATGATTGAGAAAAAGTACTTTGCTTTATTATTTATGAGATGGTTTTTGTAAACAAGTTTGATTGGATCTTTTTTTTTGCCCAATTAGGTTTATTCTGAGTTAAGCATTATTGTTTTTTCAAAAGAAATTTTATACCATAAAAAACGTCTAATTTAGGGTTAACAGAATCGGATATCTTACCTTTGTCTGATTAGGATTAGCTAAACTCATTGATCTTGTGGAACTCTAAAAGTTTAACTTTTTGAAAAAATTCTCATATGATGCCTCCATAAAAAAAATTTAAAAATTAAAATCCAAAAATATTCATTTTTTTATTTTCCTTGTGCTTTTGCTTTTCTTTTACTGTTTTTTTTTAACTATTTTTCTTTTGTTTTATTTTTGAGGGCCTTGATCATCACCATCTTTTCCTTAGTTTCAATTTCTAGTCACATCGTCTTGGCCGATACTTTTATCGTCCTTGACGATAGGACAAAATATCTTCAAATTTCATATGCTGACCTTTTATGTTCTTGCTGTTATTCATCATCCTGGATGATCTTATATCTTCCTGGACGATCATGATGATAGTCCTGGCCGATAGAATATTTCATTTGGCTGATGCAATTTATGTGCATCATCCTGGCCGATACACTGGATCGTCCTGGACGATCCACGTGTCATCATGTTTGAATCTTTAAATTCGTCCCCGGACGATCCATTATTGAACAATCGTCCTAGCCGATCCACTGTTCATTCTGGACGATACATGTGGCAAGAATTTAAAACGTTTTAACTTCGACCGGTACGATCAATTATTGTGCATCGTCCTGGACGATACACCTAATCGGCCTGGATGATCTGCTTTTTCAACGGTTGTCCGGCCTGACTCCTCGGGATGATCGCCTGTGTCTAATCGTCCTGGCCGATATCTGATTGGCCCGGAAGATCGGTCCGCCTTTTTGACCAATCAGCCTGTACGCAATTATTGAGCCATATCGGCCTGGACGATTCTGCAATCGGTCAGGACGATATGGCCTTTTCTTTAAATTCTAGCCGTTCCAGCCATGATTTCTCACTCTCTACCCTTCCTCCTTTTTTGTTTTCTTGCTAACTCCCTTCTATGGCTGGTGGGAAACATGTTCGACAAGTTTCTGGGAGTTCCTCGAGGGCGACTCTGGACCCTCGATTCAGGGAGGCAGAGGATCAGGCTGTCTACCGTCGCTACAAAGAGTGTGGCATCACCCTCTCCCAGACAATCAATCTTGCACTTCTCTCGTATCCGGTAATTGATCTTTTTGCCCACACCTCTCTTTGTTTCATACTCACCCTCGCTGTCCCTTTTTCTTTCGAACTCCTCCATGAATTTTATGCAAACCTGTGCATTAACCCTACCTTCATAGCTCTGACCTCCTATGTGAATCGACGCCCAGTCGAAATCACATATCAGGACTGTGCAGAGCTTTTACAGCTATCTACCATCGGGGATAAGCTGCACTTAATCGTTTCAGATTCGGATTTTGATTGGTCCACGGCAAACCACTTCCTTTGGCAAACCAACACACTCTTTCACGTTGGAGAGACTAGCTCTTTAGTCAAAGATGCTAGGACAATCCAACATGTCCTTCGCACCTCCAGGATAGAGTCAAGAATTTATGTAAGATTTATGATATTCACCTTCTTGTTTTAATCGAACCATTAGTGTATGTTGCTAAATTAGATCATGTTCATAATAAGTTGGGTTTTGATTTTTGTCTTTTGGCAATTGTACTAATACAATTTGGATTTATTGGAAACACTTTATTTGTTTAGATATTATCATAGCTATTTTCGTCTGGTACGAACATTTATTTTAAAGCCACGCTGAAACATAACTGCAGACTATCCATATACTAAAAAAATAGAGAGCATCGTCCTGGGATGAATGTTCATGTTCGTCTTGACGAACAGTACAAACTTTGAAACCCGAGAAGATCTTCTTGGGGTGAATGGTGTGTTTCGTCTAGACGAACTGTTTAAAATGAGAATCCCGAGGACATCATCCAGAGATGAACTGGGTATTTCATCTAGACGATTAATTCAGAGTGAGGATCCAGAGGAGATCGTCTAGGGACGAACTGGGTATTTTGTCTGGATGATCCGTTTAGAGTGAGGATCCCATGGACATCATCCAGAGACGAACTAGGTATTTCGTCTAGACGATTAGTGTTGCAAACCTATTTTCATGACTTATGTTTTGATGATTGACAAACACTATTTCTCTTGGACTGCTTGTTGCTTCTAACTTTTCAGGAATCGAAGATCGGACGAACAAGACGAAGCTAGTTCAGGATTGCGTAGGTTTAGGGTTGAGTCAGTCTGTACTTTTATTTTTCACTTTTTGAGTATACTTGTAATGGTCAAAGAGATTGATGCTAAGTAACCCTACACACACACACTTGAGAGACTTAGAATTTCTATTTTTACCCACATCGGCCAGGACGATTTTTACATCGGCCTGGATGATCATGCTTAAAATAGAAAGTCTAAATAAGGATTCTTAATTAAGGCAGCCGTTATTAACATATCGGCTTGGATGATACGTGTATCGGCCAGGACGATAAGCTCAAAACAGAAAAAAGTAGCCGCCATAGACAATTAAGGTATACTGTATTTTTAAATTATCGGCCAAGACGATCACGGATCGTCCTGTACGAAATTCTCAAATTATGCCTTAATTGATCAGGAAATCAAGGGAGTAATTAAGGATGATTGATACGATCATATCGTCCTGGACGATCGCAGGATCGGCCAGGACGATCCATTCAATAACCTTAAGTTACCTCAGGATGATAAATATCGGCCAGCTCAAAAACAGGGCGATGCTCAGGACGATTTTCCTCTGATTTGAACTGATTGGCCAGAAAGATAGTGAGATCGTCCTGGACGATCAAGCCAAATTTCAATCATCCAGGAGTGCATCCAGGGCGATGATCTGGCAAATCTAATGGGATTTGTACAGATCGGCCAGGCAGATATCCATATCGGCCTGGACGATAAAGTCGGCTACTTGAAATTAATGAGCTTCTTTGAAGCTCTTCTATTTAAGAGCTCTTGTTCAACATTTTTGGTGACCTTTTACTGCTACCTTGACCTGAGAAGGCCTTGAGGAGAGAAAGAGATAGAGGGAGAGAGAGAGGATCTTGTGAGGGGGAGCTTGTGAGGGGATTCACAAGGGTTGCTTCAAGTATCGCTCTGCTTCTTGTTCGTCTAGAGTTTCTCGTCCGTGGAAAGGTCGGTAGAGGTAAGGAGTTAGCTTCAGGAGGAAGCGAAAGGAGGTAGGTTCTTTGCCTTGTCGGGGTGGCAAAAAGGAGGTTCTTGTGAGTGTGAGGGCTTACAAATCCAACCTAAAGCACGTGGGGGCTAAAGAGAGAGTCACCGTTTGTAGTGAACATACCTTGGAGGGTCCGCCTCAAGGAAAAAGTGGACGTACAGTCGATGGTTGACCGGACCACTATAAATTATCCTGTGTTCTCTCCAATATATCATTGCTTCCGCACAAAATCCATTTTCTGCATTATAAAATATCCTTTGGTGGTGTGAATTTTGAGTTCAAGCAATTTTTATCTTGGTGAAAGAAATTTTTAAAAATACCAATCACCCCACTCTGGTTAGCTGGTGGGCAATTGCTATATGGCTTAACACCCTAACGCAACTTTCAAAACCTTATGCTAAACTAAACAAAATCCCTCTCCAGAGTTTCAAACAACCAGACACTCCCCGCGACTGCAATTTGGAATCACCTCAAAGATACCTTACCCGGGATAGACGAGTCTGAGTCACGATAAAATTGTAACATTTTTTCCTTTTCTTGAGTCCCCTATTATATTTGGCTAGTGGGCTCCTGATGTTTTATATCTTTAAGTGTTCTGTTGCCTCCCTAAAGATTTATGTTTCACGGATAACATCGTCCCGCGACAGAAATAATTATGTATATCGTCCTAGAAACGAAAAATACTGCTCCCCAAAGCAAAAATCAACCCTGATCATATAGCAATCCTCATTAAAGCGAGCCGCGTTCATTATGCAAAACACATCCTGGAATGAATTTTGTAATCAGCCAAAAGGGACGAAATAGGACAATCAAATAGCAGAAAAGAAAATCTAGCCGCCCAGATCTAAATTATAAATAACCTATTTTTGACAAATACGGTCCAGGATGAGATCATACCAGGACTATAAAAATATCGTCCCAGGATGATCTAGGTCAATTTTTTCCTACAAAAATTTCCTCCTGAAAAGTTTAAAGAAAGTAAAATTATGACCTTGATTTCACGATTACCAAAATCGGTCTGGACGATCGTCAAATCGGTCATGGCTGATTGTTGGCACGACTTGCGTCACTTGCGATAGCTCCATTTTTTAGGGCGATTTCAGGACGAATATACACGATTATTCTGATCGTCCAGGACGATATTGAAAGTTTCGTTTAAGGGATGTGTAAGCTACATAATGAACTTCAGTCCCAAGCTAACAAGAGGAATGGAGTGAATGATATAGATATAAAAAAAAATTCTTGAGAAACAAAGAAATAAAGTGTATACAGCAAAAAACAAATCAAAAACACCACCAAACCAAATGCGAGAAATTAATAATAAGTGACGGAAGCAAAAAATTAAAGAAGCACAAACGATTTATGAGTGGTCCCTCGATACGACAAGACTACGTGCCACTCCCTTGGAGGCGAACCATCCCAGTAAATTGCACTACAAAAACGTGATTTCTCCTTTAGACCACCCAGACCCAGCTAGGCGGAGAACCCTTCACAGAAACTCCTCCCTTTGCCACCCCAAAGGACAACAAAAGGCAGAGACGCACACTACGCTCCTTTAAATTCCTGCATACATACAACTAATAACTGAAGCGATGAAGACAGAAAGAACCCCAAAAACAAGACCAAAAAAAGCAAAAAAAACTACCTGTACCGCTCTTACAACCGCGAACACCTTACACACGGACCGAGAAACCTCACCCAACACGAAAACAATAGACAAGCAGAGCGATAACCTTGACAAGGCACCACATATAGTGACCGACTGACAAGGCTCCACCCTCAACAACAAATCCTCTCTACTACTTCCTCATCATCATCCTTAATTTCTCTCCTCAAGGTCATATCTCAGAAGTCAACAGCGAGCAACAACTCAAGGCCAGCAGCCAAAGTACTCTATACCAAAACGCTTGAAGAAGAGCCTTTAAATAGAAGAAGCCTCAAGAGAAGAGGCTCATTAAAACTCCGCACAGTAGAAACACCAGACTTTATCGTCCTGGCAAAACCGAAAATGAATGGACATCGGCCTGGACCCCGAATAATAGATCAAACAAATACAAGAAGAAACCTCGGCCTACGAGCCACAGCCATAATAGGAAGAACAGTGCCTTGACGATTGAAAATTAGCTTGATCGTCCAGGCCAACCTCTCCAACAACGATCGTTCTGGCACGATTAGTTACAAATCACCGAAGAGTAAATCGTCCTGAGCATAGCTCTGGAACATCCTGGCCGATGCAAAATTTGCGCTTGATCGTCCCAGGCCGATCTCACGGGAATCGTCCTGGACGATATGATCGTATCAATCATCCTTAATTACTCCCCTTGATTTCCTGATCAATTAAGCATAATTTGGTAATTTCATCCAGGCCGATCCAGGAATCGTCCTGCGGACGATAATTTAAAAATCAGTATGCCTAAAACATGTCGTAAGGCGGCTATCTCTTTCTATTTGAGCTTATCGTCCTACACGCATACACGTATCAAGTCCATGCCGTAGTCCTTTAATGTTGGCGCCTAATAAAAGAATACCTCTCTCTTCTGATTCTTAAGACCCGACTCGTCCCGGACGATATAATATCGGCCGGGCCGATGTTGCGAAACAAAAGAATTATCTAAGCCTCTCAAGGTGTGTAGTGAAAAGGGTTACATTAAGATATCAGTCCCTACTTTCTGATCATCCCAACAAATATACACCACGAAATAGACAATCAAAAGATGAAAAAAAAAATACAGCACTCGACTCAACCCATAAACCTCATCCGATCTGGAAACATTCAGGCTAACCTATTGACCATCACGTCCGACTCACTTCGAAATTCCTAACAAAAAGTTAAGACAGCACAAGTAGTCCAACGAGCAGAAACACAGCGCCTATTAGTCAATCAAATCAAAACATAAAAGACACGCACAAAGAATAAGATAATCCAAATGCTAAAATCTCCTATATTGATGAAATGGCAACCACCAACCGTAGCAAGAAAAACATCTTCACAAATTAAACACACAGCAAAAGCCGTTACAAAATCCAAGAGGCAAACAACAACCTTATTTTCCTAACCACCTTACCTCCCACTAATCTTGTAACTACACCAAAAGAAGGTCTAGAAAAACACAAAAGAAAACACAGGTACTAAACCCACCAGAGAAACACTAAAAAGACAAGGCCAACAACAACACAAAACACAAAACAACTACTCCCAACCAAACAACGAGGGACCATCAACTCAGATGCCATCAAGCCATCCGGAGAATCGGATGGAACGCGTGCGACTCCGACTGAAAGTAGTGGCACAGTGTCGGTGAACTGGGCATTGAACCAGACGATGTCCTGTCATTGTATGCTGCTGCCTGCTGAGTAAACGAAACTGATCAAATCGCGGCTAAACCTCCACCGCGCGGTCGCCAATTAGTTCATAGCGGGCAATGTCCTCAAATCGACAGTGTATCGCCTGCTCACCCTGCGCAACACAACGTAGGCGTCAAAACCACTCAGATACTCCAACCAACGATCAAATCTTCCATCACATGATCAAAGAGATGATGCTAGTGGAACCGCAGGTGAACAGGCATCCGGAACGGGAGCGGGGAGCGCGGAGCCCTCCCTCCTTCCTCTACGCCCCCCAGACCTTCCCACCCCCATCTCCTGGTGCAAGACAGAAGTACTCATCCAAGTGCACAGTGACAAAGAACATGTACACTCCTCGGAGTAGTTACAACGAAGATACGGCTGCACCCAGGTCAGAATAGCATTGACCTCCACATCTCAAGGAGAAATTGTACACTTTTGTTTCACAAAGAACGACAATAGGCCCTTATAGCTGTCAGATTCCTAAAGCTAGATTGGCGTATAATACTCCATTAGCCGCCTGTGATCAGCCCGACAAACCATTGTGCGTTACGCCCAAGTGATCGAACTGTAGGCTCAAAAAGAGCTAGACGCCCTAGCCGGCATTGAATTCTCTTTGGGCCATAATGTAGAAAGTAAGTGAGGGACAGTACGAGGAGGTCCGCAATGTGAATCCGCGTCCCCCCGGCCCTATTTGCGCGATTATGGCCTGCTCGCACAGAAAGGACATGTCCCCTGGAATTTGTCCTCAGCAATCTCTATGAACCAAGAGCTAGTTACCTTACCAACATGCGAGAATGGTGCTCTCAATTGCCGTCAACTAGACCCCGAAGAAGAAGTGATTCACCAGAACCAGTTCAAAATCAAGATCATGTTATTTGGTGCAAAGCTTATCCCCACCGTGCGTGGATAGCTGCATAGGCAAACCATAAAATCCAACCACCAGTCAACTGAACCAATCACAAGTGATTTACGACACACAGAAGGCGTCGAACTTCAACTAAGCAGAAGGTCATGATAGATGACAGGGTGTGTTAAGCATTGGTAGGTTGACAAAAAAAATTCAGCGAAGAAGACAAGGAAAAGAGAAACAGGGAAGGCGAGAGTGAGTATAAAACCACAAGGAGAGGTCGTGCGAGCAAACAAAGGCTCCCACTTAAACGCGTATGACGAGATAATACGCTGGATTAAGATTCACCTCCGGACCACACGCCGCCTGACTGCCCTCCACACTCTCCTTGTCAGACGATTGCATAAAGGCAGCCTGATCCTTCAAACCGCGCCTCCCTGGAATTGCGAGGGCCTACTAGAGCTCGCACCAACCCATATTGCAACAACCCGCAAATACCGGAAAGAACAATGCACCTCTCCTGAACCCGTAAAAACCAAACCCTACCAAACACAAGTAAAATAACAAACCCCAACCAAGCCAAATTTGAAGAGAAGGATTGCAAGAAAACCAATCAAAAGAGAATATGAAGGAGAGAGTGATGAGAAACAAATGGCTGAAATATGGGCCTGAATAACAAGAAAAACCCAAAGGCCAATATCGTCCTGGCCGAATAAAGAAAAGGGATCGTCCCCAGGAACACGAATAATTCAGGGCTATCCTAATAATTCAAGTAGCAAAAGTACAAAGAGAACCCCCGCAATTAGTCACCACCAAAAGGCAAGAGCTCCACCCCCCCACCCCGACATCCCCGTCCCACAGGGCGATACCAGAATAATCGCGGACACAGGAAACAAGCCAAAAGAATAAACAACCAGAGCATCGGGAGGAATCAACGCAACACACCGAACGAACCTGACAAAAGAAAAATAAGATTCCCGTCTCCCGGCCCGATTAGAGCCTAACCGAATAATCAAGTCGCAGCGCAACGAGCACAATAAACATTGATCCCGTAACCAGACCGACCCAGTATAAAAAATGTATATTAACCAATGCTTGCACACGTGTTAAAAATCAGATACACAAGACGAACAGAAGAGAATCAGGCCCAAAGGACAAAATAGAATCCAATAATAGGAATACTGTACACGGGCACGGATTTAAAGACTAAACAACAAAAAACAGTAACAAATGACCAACGTCGGCACCGCTCACAAAGCCCATGTGATCAAAAAGATAAGTAACCTCGCCGCAACAACGCAGACCAATGACACACTAAACACAACTGAACATCAGGCAGAACACAACAACAAACCTATATCCCACTAACTCGACCAACGACTTAATCACCAAAATGTCGATACACAAAAATCCCGTCCATGGAAACACAAACAACAGACTATAGGACTGAGACGAAATAAGCTCTAGAGTTTTCAAAACACAGAACGAAGTCAGCCAAGAAATGAGAAATTCTTAATGAATAAAACAAGATATAGATTATATCGTCCCAGGCCCACGATAAGAACAACGGTATCGGCCAGGATGATGTAAACTAGGAATTGTCCAAATTCAAACCGAATGGTTCGATGAATACAAGCACCCAACAAAACCAAACATCACAACCACATAAACCAACAAAAATAATTAACCAAAAAAAAAGGAACAACATGAACCACAAATTTTTTATAATTTTTGAGGCACCTTAACAATCATGGACCGAATGCCTTTAAATAAAATGCAAAAAGCCTATTTTAAAGAATTCAAGAGAATCAACGACGTTTAACAACAATCTTACTCAGAAGAAAAGAAGAGAGAAAAAAAAAATGTTCTGATTTTGTTAACCAACTTGATCAGACAAATCCTTCAGAGTACAGAAATTCTTTTGAAAATCAAAAAACCAGCTTAGAAAAATAAACTAAATAGGAAGATAATCACGCATCCATTACGCTTGTTTACAAAAAATATAATTAAATTTAAACTAAGCACAAAGAATCTTCTCAATACATGGAAAATATGAAAATCAGTCTTTTGGAAACACCATACACATAGTCTAATGAGACTTTTCTAAGTTTTTCAAGAGTTTTACCAAAGAGAGAACTAGCTGCATTTAGTGGCTCATTTATGCCTCTTGTACATTTGATTTGCTCTTTGTAGACAACTCTTTTGTTCTTTGATACCACTTGTGTACTTAAAAGTATTACTTTATATATCCCTTTGGCTCATTGGCCTCTTTCCTTTTAAACTTTTGCCAGCACAGAAACTCTATTAATAAACCCTAAAAAAAAACTTAGGTGTGAGTATCAAAATCCTCCAAAATATAGAGAATAGGGCTCCTCTAACCTAAACAATAAGGAGAAGACCACAATCAACAACACAAAATCAAAGAAACATGTGAAAATGCAATTGCAAGATTTCAAAAGCTTGAACTGATATCTAAGCAACCTTATGGCAATATTTCTACATAAAATAAATTAATGTAGGCAAGACAGAAACAAAGATCCTAATTAGCAAGCTCATTGGTTTACGAACCGAGTATAAGCGACTTTGTTTAGAGAAGAAAAATCCATACCAACCCTAAATAAGCTCTGAAGGAGCGGAAGAAAAACAACATCAACAGCACGAAAAACTCTCATATTAAACCAATACTTGAACAAGCTAAAACCACCTATCCTCCAAAAACTCAAAAAACTACAAAAATTCGAACGACTAATCATATGGAGCCAACCAATTAAATAGACAAACGCGTCAAACAGAACAAAAACAACAAACAAACACAACATCGACAAAAGAAATTAATAGGCAAAACTAAAAATTCAGCCGACACAAAAACTGTAAAGGAACAATAAATAAAAATACACAACAAACACTAATAGAGTTCAAGCA
>NW_021318633.1:45421-131557 GCF_001605985.2 Dendrobium catenatum
ACTTAATTTAATTTTAATTAAAATTTAATATTTAATTAATTTAAAATAATTTAAATTCCAAAAAATTTCCAAATACTTGAAAATCTCTCCTTAGATTATTCCTGACCTTTGGAGATGATTTCAAGGAGCTTGGAGTTCATTTGGAGCAAAATCATAAATAGGGCCTTTCATTAAATCATTTAAAAAATTCAATAAATACTTAAAATTTTAAAAATCATAACTAATTCTAGAAAAAACCAAATTAATCAAACTCAAAGGAACTCAACTCAAAATAAAATCTAGTATTTATCAAAAATATCAAACCTTCAAAAATTAGTTAAAGTCAAAAAAGTCAACAATACGATCAAACTTAAGTCAAAATCAAATCAAAATTTCAAACCTTCATAATAAAATATAGAAAATCTAAATTTATCATACTTATAGTCTAACTGATCGTCTTAAGGTCTAATATTTTATAAAAATACTAAATTTCTATAAATCACTCTTAATTAAAAAGTCAACTTTTAACCCGTTAAAATAATCCAAAAAACTCCAAAAACATAAAAATCACTCTAAAACTCTAGAAATCTTTAATTAACCTTAAAATCAACAATCAACTAACTTTAATTAAAATTCATTAATTTGAAATAATAATCAAATCAAATAACTTAACTATACCGGACACTAGTAGGCAACACAGGCCTATGAGGCTATTAAATTAGCCTTAATGAAGGTGAAATAAACTTCATGGCCTCGATTAATAACAAAGGTGGTAACCAATAATCCTTAAAAAAATATTTTAAAATAATTTTAAGTCATTAATACTTAAACTCAAACTTAAAAATTCTCTTAAATATTTTAACCAACCAGAACCTTAAGCAACTTCAATCGAATATCATATATAAGACATCCAAATCACACAGCCTTTTACACACACTTTAGATGATTTGCTAAGATAATCAACTCTAATTTTAGGCTAGGTCTGTGTTTACTTTTGTGCAGTTATGTGCTGAGTTTTCTGTAGTTTTCACTGTATGTTGTTTGCTAGCTTAAAATTTATGTGTTTATTTACTTACTTTTTTGCACTCTATAATGTGATGGATTGTGCATTAGATCTACCCCTAAGTTAAGAATGCTTTATACTAATTCAATCCTATGCAGGTGGCCATGCTCACATAAGACAATTAAAGTTAAATTAAAAGAGCATGACCAAGTGTGATTGTGATTGAGCATTTAAAATTTTAAATATTAACTATTTGGGATTTTTATATGTTGATTATTAAGATAACCCTGCAGGTGGCCTGAGTCTAGAATTTTCTCTTTTATTAAATATAATTTGAGATATATTTGATTTGTAATATTTAAGTGCTTGATAATGGAATGCTAGGCATCTAATTTGGAATACAAAGAGGAAGGGACATCCCTTAAGGGAGAGTCCCTCTCCATTTGAAAATTCAAATTAGGATGATTTTAAATATTCAAAGAGAAAAGATAACAGCCCTTTCGAGGGGGAGTTTCTTTTCATTTGGATATCCAAAACTGATGGATCAAGAAGCTTGTGAGAAGACAAAGAAGTGAAGTCGAGAAGAATCCTAATTCTCAAAATCACTTATCTTGTTGGAATTAGAATATGGGTTGTTGTCAGTGGTACCCGACCACTTTACTTTTCTATAATTCTGAGATGTAATATTAAGTGGCACTTGTCATATGGACATTCAATTTGAGCATTTAATCTAATTAATTTATTTAATTGATTGTGCATAAGAACTATCTATTTTTCTAGTCTTTTTACTTCCATGTCGTGTTTACTTTAGCCTAGAATTCGTTCGTATGCTCGTAAGGACTTGTTTAAAATTTTTCTACTTTAATCAAAATTAAAGCTTTTAAGACAATATAGCAACTCTAACAAATTTAAGAAGTAAGTCAAGGATCATCGGAAGTTCGTATACATATTTGTTGCACTCGTCTTTCGCTTTTGGTAGGCACCTCTCTGCTTGCGGGTTCTGGCAGATCACCTTGCCTATAAGGGTGCAGTTCTGTCAAGGGGATCTGTGATCCTTTAGGATAAAACCTATTTTTAAGTCTTTTTAAAAATGTTTCATTTCAAATTTTAAGCATTCAATTGAGTCGACTAGCATGTATTGCATTAAATATAAACTTAAAAGAGTCTAAACTTTAATTGCATTTACTTAGGCATCAAATACCCAACATAAGTTAAAGGGTCAATTAGGATCTGCTCTAGAAGTCAGCCCTATTCTCAAAAACATATCTTAAATAGCATCCTTAACCACTCTTTCACAATTGACTGGATACATGGTTTTAAAGTGCCTAGGTGATTTAGTTGGCTCCTCAATTCAGGCCGGGGTAAGTCCATATTTGCATTGCACAAGCTAGGTTTGGGTTCTTGATTTTTAATACCCACTTTAGATTTAGGTTCTAAAGTTGGCTCGAGCTATAAGACCTCAACCTTTAGGAATATATTCCAAACTTTCTAATAAAATTGACCACTTAAACTTAAATGTCTTTCAATCAAATTTAATCCCAACACTTAGGATAAGCTCAGGTGTTTCTGAAGTAATTCAGAATCATAAAGCACCTCCTACTTCTCCTCATTTGACTCCAAAAATAAGTGCTCAAATTTGACCCAATCTCATTTGAAATTTCCAACCCTTACCTCCTTTGACATCAATATTTGAATTCTTAAATAAAATTTATACTGCTATTTTAATTGAGAGTATTCATAAGAAATTTTAATTTCCTATGATGTAATTAACTACGAGAGCTTTCGCTCGTAGGAGATTTAAAAATCTAAACCAATTTTTTAAAATCAAAAATTTCAAAACTTTAATTAATTCTCTTTGGGAAAATCAAATCTGATGATCATTATCATCATTTTCAAATGATTAATAATAAGTGATATCTTCTTTCTCCAGAAAGATATGTCGTTATATTATTAAGATCTTGATTATAAAATTAATGATTCTTTTATTTAGATTAGCACAATCATACACTCGATTAAATTTCATTTTGACACTCCGGAGTTAAATGTGATTCTTTTTTCCTGAATTTGACTACAATAATCAGGATGAAGTCAAAGTTTTGAAATTTGAACTCATTAGGGAATCATATGTTCACCTCCTGAGACGATATATCATTCATAATGATGTGTTCAATTTTAAAAATGTATTTCCATACATTAATCTTTCCCAAAGAAAATTAAACTTTTTCAAAAACTTTTTTAAATCAAATAAATGCTTGAGAGCTCCACTGAATATTACAAATGCTCTTATATTCCTTTAACCCAAAAGCTCAGTGTTGTAATGATGCCACCCAATGATACAATGCTCCCTTAATTTATCTTCCCAAACAAAGAGGATAATGCCACAACACTAGCACTCTCAGCTTTGCGGCACTCCAAAGAGCTTTTGCATTCATGCTTTTCTCTTCTCCATTCTCAACTCTAAACTTATGGTCAATTAAGCACTCTAAAACTTGAAATTAATAATTAGATATGAATGAGTAGAGATTGATACAAGATTAGTTTGATTACTTGGGTTCTAAAACAACAAATATTACATTCTCCCCTCATTAAAAATATCATCCTTGATTGTTTCATTTAAGTTAGTATATATAATGTTCGAAATAAGTCGGGATACAACTATCTCATTTCATTTCAGCTTATTTTTTCCAAAGTTGCCTCTCAATCTTACCTATGTTTCTATTAAACTTTTAAACATTAGTACTTATTTGTTCCTTAACTATTTCACATAATTTATTAAGATATGTTCATGTTCTTCTTTGTAGTTCAAATTGGGTTGCACTTCAGCTTCATCGTAAATAACTCTTCGACCCCAATCTGATATGCACTTTCTTAATACTGACACATGGAACACAATGTCTTCCATATGATCAGATAAGGACAATTTATATGCTGATTTTTCAATTCTTTTCATTACTTCAAAAGGTAATATGTATACATAATTCTACTTTTTGTCCTTTTTGAATTTACATAGTGTCAGCTTTTTCAACCCAGACCCGACCCGTGGTGAACTGAGTTATCAGACGGCGACGGCACCACGGTCAGCTGCTCAGCGAGTTGTCGGCGAACTTAGACCATGAGGTTGCAGGCAGGGTGAGGCATCAGCGCTCGGCGAGCCGGAGGCGACAGCGGGAACTCGACGCAACGACGGGCTCTTGGGACGGGACGTCTGACCAGCGCGGACACTCGAAACAATGCCGAAGGATAAGGTCAGCACGGGCACTCGAAATGACGGAGGGCAACGTGATCAGCACGAGCACGATGGAGGGCAGACGCGGTCAGTGCAAACTCGATCGCGAGCAGATGCGGTCAACGAGTTTTTCCCCGGTTAACCCGGATTGATTTCGGGCTGCCAGGTCAACCAGAATCCGACTCGTTTGAGAAATGATTTGACTCTAACCCAAAATTTTTTAGTCGGGTTCGACTCGGGTTTCCGGGTCATGTTAAATATTGACACCCCTGGTTGAGAGTAGTATTGGGCTTTCTATCCAAAATGAAATTAATCATGGGGGCTTTCACCCATGAAAAATTTGTTTACCCATAGTAAAATAAATCGTGTTCAATATTATATGTTGAGTAGAAAATTTTCTTATATATACAAGGTACATATATTTTTTTCTTTAGAAGTTGTAGGGTTAACCATTTTTTACTTTTATCAATGAAGTGCTCAAAAGACAAACAAATAAGTGACTAGTTTGCCATCGATTGGTTTTTGTGTTACAATGTAAAGGTCAACGATCATTTATGTCCCTTGGAGTAATTCGATTCAATTCTTTATGACTCCCCATGCATCTAAGTCTCTCAAATACCACAACTGCTAGCGGCGATGGTGGCCTTTGGTCAAGCAACCAAAACTACCCATTTTGGGTCTAATTTTAGGCACGAACATCCCTATTCTTACTTTAACTATTTTAATTATAAAAAATTAAATTATTTTAACTCCAATTGTAGCGCCATCTTCAGCAAAAGCTGAAAGTATAACATTTGGAGATTTATTTGGTCCATGGCCATGAGGAAAAGTTCATATTGACATCTAAAGTCTCATGCTTTCTTAAAGCTATAATTTTAAATCACAGTTTTTTTTTTAAAGAATGAATATCTATTTTCAAACGGCATAAAATTTGAAGTCTAAAAATAGAGGGTAAATAATCGTCTCAAGAAAATTTACTTGATCGGCGTGAATCGCAATGTATTATTTATATAAAAAACTTCCTAAATTAAAATCAAAACTGCTCAAATTCTAATTTCAATAAACTTATAGCCTAATTAAACATCTCAAAAAGACAAATATATGAGTGTAAGTGAGTCGAGCCGACTCAAATTAGCTCATTAATGATCTTGTGAGTCAAGCTTATCGAGCCATATTCTCGAGTTCAAGCTCAGCTCGAGCCCACTGTAACTGCCGACCCAAGCTCGTACTCATAATATGATCTCAATCAGTGCTCGAGCTCGAGTTCAAATCCGCCCACGTATGAATGATTGTAAGATTATTGTAGATTAAAGATTAGGTTTTAATATTATAACAACTCGTGGCATTAAACAAATTCAAAGCACACCAAATTTAATACGGAGAGTACTTATAAAAAATAGTCCTTGATTAATTATTTGACATAAATACGACAGCGTCTTCGTCAGCCAGTGCTCTATTGAAGCCTATTTGTTGACTTCCGCCACCTTGTGTCGGCCATTAGAGTTTTTAGTGAAGGCAAAATGCTCTGACTTCCTTCTGGGTTTTTTCGTACCATTTGGTTGTCTTACATTTTTTTTTTTTAATGAAGGGAATGCTATCATCCTTACGCCGCCCAAACTATATATTTTCATAAACTTTGTTTTTCTCTCCTACTGTTTTTGTTTTTCAATCACAAATATATTTTAATTTGATTTTCTTTTTAATAAATTTTCATACTAAAAAGTTATTTTTTACAATAATTTTCAAAAAATTTATTTACTTTATGGTAATTTTACAATTGACTTTTTAAAAAATTATGATCATTCCAAACGAACACATAAAATAAATAAATAAATATGAATTACAGGCATGCAATGATGGAATTTTTGAGAATTCAATGGAATAATAAGAGTTGAGATTTTGTTGAACATTTCAATTTTTTTATGGGAATTTGTTGAATTGATTTAAGATGACGAAAAATCTATGAACAATTATGTGTTACACATAAAATTGCACCCAAAAAATATTTATGCTTTGCGAAAAATTAATTTGATTGAGCTCGAGTTTCAGTATATATTTTTGCATGCTTATGATCAAATCGGGTGTCTTTATGAAATGAATCTAACGAGCTCAAAATTGTCTAATCCTAATATCTTGAATGAAGGCCCTTAAATGTTGAAAGAACTATTTATGATTGAGGTAACCAATATGGACTATATGCAACGGCGGAGACAGGGTGGGGGCACTGGGGGCAAGTGCCCCCATTGGCCGAAGATTTATTTCCATAACTATTTTATATAGAAGCAGTCAATGCAAAAAAAAAAAAAAAAACTAAAAACAATTCCTTTGAGTTATCCATCAATCCTCTCTTTCTCTCTCTCCTCCCTCCGTTGTTGTATCTGTATCTGCAAAAAAAAAAAAAACTAAACCACTCCATTGTAAGTACAAAAAGCCAAAAGCCGTTAACCAATAAATTTTTTTAGAATTTTTTATCATTCTTTTTTCAAAAAATAAAATGTTAATTTTATTTTTAGGATTCTATTTTAACTTGTAAAAATAAATTAAATAAAAAATTATAGTAAAATTTTATTTGAGCTTAAATAATTTTAAAATTTTAAATGAAAATTTTTAATATAGTTTGTATTTATTTTTGTTCATTTGAGCAATTTTTAATTTTTTCTATGAAAAAGGTTTTCAATTTGTCTAACCCTCTATTTGGCAACTAAGGCTTCATTTGGGATGACTTTCTTAATGCTTCTTAAAGTAGTTTTTGTAGTGCATAAATTTTAATTTTTATACTATGAAGTTGCTTTAAAAATGATAAGAATTATATATTGAGACCAAGACTGTGGCCAAACACCATAGTTGACGAAAGCAATTCCTCCCCTCTCACCAGAACTTTTATTTGGTCCGGTGAACGTACGCTCCTCTACGTTCGGCCACCAATATTTTAGCGACACGTAGCATGAAGAAAAGTGATTGTACAATGGTTTTAAAAAAATTATAACTCGATCTGATAAATTATAAATAATATGTAAGTTTTTTGTTTTATCATATATTTATTCTTTTTATAATTAAACTAACGATTAA
The DNA here is from genome assembly GCF_001605985.2 of Dendrobium catenatum. Taxonomy (NCBI): domain Eukaryota; kingdom Viridiplantae; phylum Streptophyta; class Magnoliopsida; order Asparagales; family Orchidaceae; genus Dendrobium; species Dendrobium catenatum. Next base: position 52,699 of record NW_021318633.1, read on the forward strand.
AAAAAAATGTCAATGCCAGTCCCAAGCCCGAATGAAAAAGGATGAGGATTTTTTTTTTTTACATTAATGATTTGTGCCCCCACATCAAAAAAATCCTGGCTCCGCCCCTGCCTATATGATGGAATATTTCAAATTTTAGGTATATTTATAGGACATTTTAGTCTCACGAATCTAAAAATTGATCATCACTCTCTACATGAGGGAAGCCTAGGTTCTTGGCTCAATATTTTAGAGTGCTCAGAGGCTTGAAGTATCTTGGAGCTCCACCCAAGCACCAATGTTAGACCATCGCCCAACTATCATGATAGCATAGCTTGACCTCCGTCTTCGAACCATTGCATGACCAACATCATTGGGCCACCATCACACCATTACGATCCTCCAACCACTTGCTTTATAATAAGTTTTAACCTTCATCGTTCGACTACGATCCTCCAATCATCATTCTTTAGTTTTTGTCATTTGAATCATTGTTTTCCGACTACAATCCTCTCACTATCATCATCAAATATGATTCTTTGACCATCTCACCCAACTTCAATTCTTTGACCATCTCACCCAACTTCAATTCTTCGACCATCATCTTCCAACTGCAATCCTTCGAACATTGTCACCTGATTACAACCCTCCGATAATTATCACCTTATTACAATCCTCTCACACCATTGCTTGATTATGGTCATCTAAATAGAATCACCCAACTATGGTCCTTCGACTACCATTGGCAAACTTTGGTCCACTAACCACTTTCGCTAGACTAAAGTCTTCTAACTAGTGTCTCCCAACTAAAATCCTTTAAAGACCATTGCCCAACTATAGTCTTATAATTATCATTGCCCAACTTTAGTCCTTCGACCTCCATTGATTGACTACGGACCTTGGATCATTGTAGTCCAGCTACGATCAACAGACCACAATCATCTAATTATGATCATCTGACCACCGTTGCCCTACTAAATTTTATTGAACATCATCGACGAACTATATACTCCTACCACCATCACCAATCATGGTCATCCGACCACTGTCTCCTGACTCAAATCCTTCTACCCTTGTCGGCTTTGTATGGTCCCCCGACTGTGTCATGCAACTATGATCCCATGACAATCATCTCCTGACTACTATCCTATGATTATAGTTTCCCAACTACTATCCTCTAGTCATTATTCCCCTATTACTGTCGTTTGACTTTCACTGCTCTACTACTATCATCTAATCATTATTGTCCAAGTACACTAATGCTCGTTGACTTCATTGTCATCACCAACAATAAAATGCACACCATTGTTCGTAAAATTGATGTTTGTCATTGACACAAATCCTGACTTCTGACATTATCACTAATATGTATGTTGGACTTCTTCCTCAAATGAGTATAACTAAATAACTATTAAATAATCTCTTAAAAATAGCTCCCATTCCACATGATTCTTCTAATCATCAATAACATTATATAAAAAACTTTTTCAATCCTAATAAAAAGTATTATTTTCTAACCGACAACAAATGCTAAAGGAATCATTTCAACTAAACTAAATCCTAATAATTGTATAAGTTTTAAATGATATTTTAAGTAGAGATGATTCTTTTTATTGTTGTAAAATTTTATCAAAACAAATTTAACCATTAACAAGTTTATAATTGATATATCCTCAAAAAATTATCTTGATCGGACACGAATCTCGAGGCAAAATCAAGTCGGAAACTTCAAAAATTAAATACGGGATCACCTGAACTCTGATTTCAACAAACTTACAGTCAAACTGAGCGTCTCGGAAATACAAACTCAACGACTCCAAATTCGACTCAATTCGAGCCCAAATGAGTCAAAATCAAGCACCCAAAGTGTTGTTGGAAAGTTCAAACCATAATTCGAGTTACCAAACGATTTCCAAATATGACATTCTTATAGTCGAATTGAGTGGCTCAACGAGACAAATCCAATGAGCCCAAGATCACTGAATTCCGACATCATTAAGACCTTCAAATGTCTGATGAACAGTGTACGATCAAAGGATTCAATATTGACCATCCAATTGACCACTCCCTATTTACCCCTGATCTCATACCTATTTACAAACTATGCCACTCCAGAATATCTATAAATATACCTCTCATTTATCATGAGAAGGGACCCAATCAAGAAGAAGCAAGAATAAGAGAAGAGAATGATACGAGGGAATAACTCCTCCTCGACCACCGTCGTAGTTCTGCCTGACGCCCAAGTGAGGTCAGAATTCTGCTTGATGCCCGAGTGACACCGAAATTCTTCCCAAGTAATGTCGGAGTTCTGCCCGATGCCAAAATTTTATCAGACTTCCAAACGACGCCAGAGTTCTACCTGAAGTCCGAACGATGCCGGAGCTCTACCTGAAGTCCTAACGATGCTGGAGTTCTACCCCAAGTCCCAGTGACGCTGGAATTCTATCCAACTTCTGAACGACCCCTGAATTATGCTCATCGCTGTAACTGGATTTTAATCTAGAAGCGATTCATTGTAATCTGATCATCCTAAATTTCAAGGACGAGTCAGCCTCTTGTATCTCAAATAATACTAGTGGAACTTTTTCAACTGGGCATGGCCCCGTGATTTTTTCTCTTTTCAGGATTTTTCACATAAAATTTCTAGTGTTCTTTCATCTTCTATTTGTGTGATGGATATTCGTACAATGCTGAGACGTGAAATTTTTAATTCTATCGCCACGTATATTCTAGTTTGCAATAGTTTGGCATCGTATGTGGGCATTATCCCACATCTTCAAGTATTGCTATGATGGTTAATAGGCACAATAGTCATATCATTGGGGCTTCTCGTTCTGACTCTCACCAGTCCAAAAATCAGTCTATGAATCATAGACGCCCGATATCTTCCTCTTTCTACCCTGTGGGGCAAAATGCCGCTGGAGAGGGAACCTCGAGGCCTTCATTAGAAGAGAGGATCCGAAAGATGGAAGAATCTCAGAACGAGATCCTTCAACTCTTACGAGAGACTCGGCAGCCGTCACTAGCACAACGGGAGGAAATTCTTCTCCCTCGAGATCCACCACTCGCCGAAGATGTTCAACTTGAACGTCTTTAAGCAGAGATTCCTCCTCCACCACCAAGGAGGCATTTATAGTTGCATCAGGATAACAAGCTTGCCGATACAATAAGTTCTACACATCCTTTGCCCACAACTCGATAACCTTGCATTCTCGCATATCTCCCTAAAGACTCAGCCCAACCTCACATTACTGGCTCCCTCACAATTCCCTACGTCATGAACTATGGAGATTAGTACGGGAAGAGTTCCCCTGAGGAGATGTGAGGAAAACTCTCTGATAGAGGAACTTCCAGAAGTCATCACATCTAACTAAAGTCATTCTTCATCACCCCATTCTGGTTGGCTTCAAACTAGAGCATATCGACCACTATAGAACCATCATACATATTCAGCGAGCCTCAGACGCACTCCTTTGCCAAGTTTTTCCTACCACCCTTAAAGAACAGACTAGAACATGATTTTATTCGCTTCCATCCGGAATGATCCCTTCATTTCTCAAATTGGCCAAAGTGTTCGTCGAACAATTTGTAGCCAAACGAAGAATTGCTAAGGATTCTTCCCACCTCTCCGGGATCCGTCAAAATGAGGGAGAATCATTGAAGAAGTATTTTTAGCGGTTTTCGAATAAGGCCCGACAGATTCCAGGAGTAGACCCTGAATTTCTTAGAGGGGTCTTTCTTAGAGGCCTACGTCCTTGCCCCTTCTATTTAGCACTCATACACGACACTGTTCATTTATATGCCGATCTGATCCATCATATTGAGATGCAAATCTCTGCAGATGAGGCCATAAATGCTCATAGAAAGCAGTTTGAGCAAACCAACGGGAAGCATAAGGGTGCACCTGGGATGGATAATTCATCCTCACAACGGAAGAAGCAAGGGAAGAACAATTTACCTCCTAGGCCTCCATTGCCACAACGAGAACCTCAACAGGAGAAGAAGTATACTCCACTCAATACATCTCGAGCAAATATATTAATGGCTATCCGAAATCAAGATACAGTAAAATGGTCGCATCCTTTGAAGTCGAATACATGAAATCAAGATTAATACTGTCACTTTCATCGTAGTCATGGCCATACTACCAAAGCATGTAGGCAACTCATGGAGGAGAATGAAAGACTTATCTGCCAAGGCTATCTTCGATAGTTTATTTGAGATTCACCTACCCGAGAGAAAGCTCATCCCGCTGAGGGGCAAAATCAACAACAGAGACAACTAGTGAATAACCGGATAATGGTTGGTGAAATTGAAATAATCATTGGAGGCCCCTTGTTATTTGATTAAGTCTTTTTGGCTGTAGATGAAAATCCAACTCCAAAAAAGGCTCATATAGATCACTCTATCACCTTTGATGATTATTATCTGGACAAGATCCGCTTGTTATTAATGCAAGTATAGGTGACCCAAGTTTACAATGTCAAAAGAATTCTTGTGGACAATGGAAGCTCCGTAGATGTCTTATTCTACTCCACTTTTCTTAACATGGGACTCTCAAGAGAAAAGCTTCAACCTGCTGCAGGTCCTTTGTATGGATTTAATAATCGACCTGTACGAGCAGAAGGGATAATCAGTCTCCTAGTTGTACTTGGAGAATTTTTTTGACAAGCTACACACTTTATTTAGTTCATTATTGTAAAGTTAGAATCAGCTTACAACGCTATCTTTGGGAGGCCACTCCAGTCAATTTTTGGGATCATCACCTCTATCCCTCACCTCAAGCTGAAGTTTCATACCCCATAAGGAGTCAGTATAGTATGCGGAGATCAACAAATAGCACAAACCTGCTATCTTAGGCAGTTCAAGCCACGTCCAGCGGTTATGCTGAGCATCAAGGACTTTGATCTTCGGAGCGAGGATATTCCTCAGAGAGCTTCCTCTATAGAAGACCTTACTAATGTATCTATATCTGAATAACATCCTTCAAAGACAATACGGATTGGATCACTTCTTGCAGATGATGAGAAGAAAAAATTCATAGATTTTTTTTGCGTGAAATCAAGATATTTTTGCATGAAGTTTGGCAGATATGTCCGGAATCAACCCCGAAGTGATCGTACACTCCCTCAAAGTCAATCTGACATGCAAATCAATTATCCAAAAGAAATAAAACTTTGCACCAGATCATCAACAAGCGATCGAGCAGGGAGTGGATAAACTTCTAGACACTGGATTTATACGGGAAGTTCACTATCCCGCTTGGTTGGCAAATGTTGTCATGGTATGAAAGACTAATGGAACCTGAAGAATGTGTATAGATTACACATCTCAAAAAATCCTGCCCAAAAGATAGTTTTTCACTTCCTCATATTGACCAATTAGTCGATACCACCTTTGGATATCAAATGTTGAGCTTTATGGATGCCTACTATGGTTATAATCAAATAAAGATGAATCTTGCTGATGAAGAAGCGATAACTTTTCAAATAGATAAAGGGCTATACTTATATTGGGTGATGCCCTTTGGGCTCAAAAATGCTGGAGCAACTTATCAGCGCCTGATGAATAAGGTTTTCAAAGACTTTATTGGGCGTACTATGGAGGTGTACGTGGATGATATGTTGGTGAAAAGTCTTAAAAAATCTCAACATATCTATGACTTGGAACAGTGCTTTCACTTATTGAGAAGTTATAATATGTGACTCAACCCTGCTAAATGCGCTTTTAGAGTCGCTTCTGGAAAATTTTTAGGGTTTATGGTAACCTACAAAGGAATTAAAGCTAATCCTGAGAAGATCAAGGCGCTGATGGATATGGTGCCACTAAAGAATATCAAGGAGGTCCAAAGGCTAAATGGAAGAATTACAGCACTATCTCATTTCCTGGCATTTTATGAGACAAATATCTACCCTTCTTTAAGGTACTTAGAGGCGCTCGTAGCTCTGGGTTCCAATGGACAGATAAATGTCAAGAAGCTTTAGAATAGCTATGAAAGTATTTAGCTTTCCCATCACTACTTTCTAAACCAACACCAGAAGAAAAGTTATATATGTACTTATCTATTTCTACCCAGGCTATCAGTCCAATTTTGGTATGAGAGGAAAATGTTATACAATGCCCCATCTACTATGTTAGTAAGATCTTATCTGAAACAGAGGGATGTTATCCTCTAGCAGATAAGACAGCATTAGCATTAATTTATTCTACCATAAATCTATGCCCTTACATTCAAGCTCATACAATTGAAATCTACACGAATCTGCCACTTAAAAGTATCCTCCAAAATCCAGAAGCATTGAGTAGGCTCATTAAGTAGTCTATAGAGCTAGGAGAATTTGATATCCACTACTTGCCTATACATGATGTTAAATTTCTAGCATTTGTAGATTTTGTAGTTGAATGCACCGTCCTGATATCCGATGTTCAACGAAGTGCTTTGCCTTCTCCTCCATGCTGGACGTTGTATGTCGATGGATCTTCTGAAAGTTCTGGGGCTGGGGCTAGAATTTTATTGATCTCTTCATATAATGTTACCCTTGACTATAGGCTCCGACTCAAGTTCCCGGCAAAAAATAGCACAGTAGAATATGAGGCTCTCATTGTCAGATTCAGACTAGCAATTGGCTATGAGATCCAGAACCTAATAGTCCACACTGATTTCCAACTAGTCGTCTCTCAGGTGGAGGGGGAGTTTGATATCCATAATCCACAACTGGTTCAATATTGCAACATTGTGAAGTTACTCTTGGCTCGTATAAGAGAGCAGCAAATCATATATATTCTCTGAGAGCAAAATGTGAGAGCAGATGCTCATTCTAAACTTACTACATCAATGACTGGAGATATTTATAAAAGAAAGTATATCAATGAGATCCATTTTCTAAGTATCCAAGGTCCGTAGGTTATATAATCAATCGATGAACCAAGAGAGACATCTTGGATCGATCATATCTTATCTTTTTAACTTGATGGGGTACTACCTAAGGAACCCATGGCTGCAACACTACTTTGGAGACAAGCAATAAATTTCACCATTATTGGTAATGAGTTATATAAACGTGCCTTCACTGGACCGTATCTCAAGAGTCTCCCACCTTCAGAAGATAATTACGCACTCCGAGAAGTTTATTCAGGAGTTTGTGGAGAACATCTAGGAGGAAGAGCCTTGGCTTACAAGATTATGAGACAAGGATTTTATTGGCTGTTGACCTCATTTTTGGTATGAGGTCACTAAGGCCCTTCCAAACTCCAGATTAATTCTAGACCCTAGGATCCACTCTAGACCTTAGGATCCTTCCTTAGAGCCAGACCTTAGGGCCCACTCTAGAGCCTAGGGTTCCCTTAGATCCTAGATCCTAAAACCCCTTTAGATCTTAGGGCTAATCTAGACTCAACCGAACGAGCTGGATCGACTTTTAGAATTAAGATTCAACCTCAATTCTAATTCCCAAGGAAAATTAATATTTTTCAAAACTCGTTTTAAAAATTCCACCAACATTGGCCTACAATGAAACAAGATGCACTTGAATTTACTCAAAAAATGTAAAAACTGTCAGTTGCATTCCAATCTCACCCATACACCTGCTCCAGAGCTTGCATCAATGTAGAGTCCCTGACCTTTCGCCCAATGGGGAATTGATATAATGGGACCCTTCCCTATAGCCACTAGATAACAAAAATTCATTATCTTGGATGTCGATTACTTCACCAAATGGGTGAAAGCAGAACCTTTGGTGAAGATCACTAAAGCAAATGCCAAGCAGTTCGTGTGGAAGAATATATCTGTCGCTTTGGCATTCATGCAAGAATCATCACTGATAACGGGACACAGTTCACTGAGAATATATTTACATCTTTTTATAAGGATTTTCATATTCAGCTCATCCACACAGGTGTCTCCCAACACAACTGTCTCCCATCCTCAAGTAAATGGGCAAACACCAAATAATTCTGCAAGGGCTGAAGACACGCCCAGGAAAGACTGGGGGGTAATGGGCTGAAGAACCCCCAAATGTCTTCTGGGCTTATTGGACCACTGCTAGGACTCCTATAGGAGAAACCTCATATAACCTCTATTTTGATATAGAAGTAGTCATACCTGTCGATATTGGAGTCCCGAGATATAAAGTTCAGACTTTTGATTTCAGTAACAATGAGTAGAGGCTTAAAATAAATATGGATCTCCTTCCATAAGTAAGAGATGAAGCCACACTCAGAACCGCTGCATACCACCAAAGGATCACTCGTCACTATAATCAGAGAGGGAAATCTTGACATATCTCCATTGGGGACTTAGTTCTGCAAAGCATCGAAGCTGCTGGAAAAGACCCTCAACGTAATAAGCTCTCCCCCCTCTGGGAGGGTCCTTATTTAGTGGCGGCTTTGGTCAAGCCTGAAACCTTCAAACTAAAGGATGTTAGTGGAAAAATACTCCACCAAATTTGGAATGTAGGCAACCTTCACAAGTACTATCAGTAGGAGTTGATATTACTATTTTTCTGGTGTTATATTGTTGGTAGTGTTTGTCTTATAAGTAGTTATGCTTTGTATCTTTCAAGTTTTATGCCAACACCCCTTGTGTATTCATTGTGGAAAAACTTTTTTCTGTATCCCTAAGTTATACTAGGGAATTATTGTACTATCTTATATAATGCAGTGATGTGATGTTCACATTATTATGATATTATTTCTTCTCTTCAAACTCTTTTTTTGTGATTCAATAAATACACAATCTACATTGTATCTCAATCACTAGACAATCAATCCCAGGGGGATCTGATTTGATCTCTTCCATACATGTTAAAATTATCAAGCAAATGCTTTGATTAACAACTACGGATAGGTCAGGATATCCAAGGAGGATATCTCTCATATTCACTTAAGTCAAAAAAGGCCACCAAAATATTTCTCATTAAAATAAAATTGAATCAATTTCATATGCAAAATGAGAAATATCAAATAATTTCTATATATCACAGAACATTGAGTATATCATACGGAATAAGCAACACCAAACACACATATAATCCCTAAAAAGAAAATAAAGTGATACAAAATAACATCAAAACTATCCTACAGGATCTCAATATCATCCACGTCCTCCTCTAAGGAAAAAGCTTGCTGCAACTCACTCTCTAATTCTTCACTACCAGAGTCCGAAGAATGATCATCAGAAGACTGGCTAGGAGTCAAACCCTCGATCTATGCTCCCGTCTTACACTGCACTGCACGAACGCACTTCATAAAACCTTTGATGAAGTCATCCTCTATGCACTCTGCCTCCAAAGCCTTTACCTCCATATCATAAATATGATTGCGAGCTTCCTGAATGTGATCCTCAATAATTATCTTGAAGGCATAAGATATCTTGAACTCTTTTATGACTACAGACGACAACTGCTGGGCTTCCTTCTCTGACAGCATACTTTAGAGTCTCTTATTCTCAGCTTCAAGGATTTGCTGATCTCTCGTATGTTGGTTGATCATCACCTATGCATCCACCAACTCTATATATAGACGATCCATCTATTCATTCTGGGAGGAGGCCGAAGTGATCATGTTTACCAACTCTGCTCTACACTCTGCAAGCCGATCCTCCACCGCCTTCATCCCCTTCACTTTGTCGTCATATTTCTTCTTGTATTCTCCTTGAAGGTATTAAACCTTCACAAACTCATTGTTCCAATCATTCAAGGTCTTATTCATCTCAAGCTAGAAATTAATATGTTGTTCCCAATGAAGCAACAAAAATAAAAAATATGTAAGAAATATATCTTTTGAAAAAATACAAAAGGAAAGAAGAAAGGGTGAACTCACAAACTCCACAACCCGTCGATGGGCAATGCACTAATGTTTCAAAACATCTTCTGGAATGTATGACTTGGATGGAGAGATATGATGACCTTGACTGGCAACTGCCAAAATTTCATCCGCCTTCTTCTTCTTTGGTGCCTGCAAATCTCCCTCACTCCTTGGTCACTTGGAGTGATTCTTTTGGGGAACTGTCTCTGGAACTTTCATGGACCTCTTTAGCATTTGTGCATGCGATTTTCCTTCTTGAGTAGATAATTCCACCCTGAACAAGTATTCTTCATCTATATACTACTCAAATAATGCACCTTATAATGTAGGGCATCTAAATCAGGAAGCTTGAATATCTTCAATAAATCTTCTGCTCCAATATGAAGGGGGATGGGTAACTCCTTCAACTTTCCCCATTTTTTTTGAAGGTTCCAATAATTTTGCACATAAAAGAAGTTGCTAATCTAACCTTTCGATGGGTCTCGAGTACAAATATCCAACAACTTGGATCTGAAAGAGATATGACCCTACACATCACTAAAGAGACGCCCCATCCGAGAAAGACATTCTGCAGATAACACCACTCTATGGTCTCTGAAAAGTATGATCAAGCCTATTACGATCGTTATAGCCCTGTAAGAAAATTAAGATAAATTCACTCTACAGACTGTCAGAATGTAAATCGATTCAGGAGATGGTGAAAACCGCAGCCCCACTCACAAACTAAATTCGTACACTGTCATATATCCCAGGGGAGGAAAACGAGCATGATCAGATCTTGTCGGCACCTTCATCACCAGATCATTATGAAAATGAATTTTTTTTTCGAAAGGAGATGAAAGAATCACTAGTAATGGTGGAAATAACATTGTCAATCCTCGGCATCTTATGAGTCTTCTTTGAACCTTCAGATCGGTGCACAGGACGATCTTTCTTGGTTGGAGGATTTCTTTCAGATGTGTGATCACCCATTTCAATTCCTTTACTAAAGAGGGCACTAATCTGAGTAAAAAAATCACCTACGAAAGATAGCGAAAGGTAGGAAGAAAAACAGGTGAGAAAGAAACAAGATGAGGCGAAATCTCAAACTTCTGTATAAGAGGAGAGGTGCTGAGTCAAGTAGGGAAAGTCACCTACTGAAAAATAGCGAAAAGCCTCAACTGTAAGAGAGCCACAGGGAGAAGAGGAGAAGGTTCAATTTTTATATTGGCAATGAGGGTCTATTAATAGTTTTTTTTTTGGAGAAGGGAGGAGTTTCTAGAGTTTTCTGGCATTTTTGAATTTTCCAACTTTTTAAATTTTTTTTTGAAATTTTTGGGGATATTTTAAAATTTTTTATGATTAAAAAAATCTTAAGTTGGTTCGGCCAACCGCCGCATGGCTGCCGGCGGGCGCATGGCACCGCGTAGGCCAAGCGCAGGTTAGCTGGACCGCAAGCAGGCCGGAGGCACCACGGAGCGGGACCAGATGGGATGGCTAGCTGGAATAAAATCGGGCACTGAGTGGGCCCAGGCGGGCGGGCCGATGGGTCCGATTTTCACCCCGGAAAGGCCAAATTGGCATTTTTTGGGTCCCCGAGACCTTTTTTCGATATTCCAAACTCAATTTCAGCATTTTTAAAGCCATTTGAGGTTCATACACGGATGATCATATTTCAAATTACATGGAGAATTCTTTAAAGTTTGTGACATGCATTTTTAGACTCTTGGAACTTCGATGTCCGAAAATAGGGGGAAACTGACATGTCATTAAAAAGTTATCTTGATCGGACACGAATCTCGAGGCAAAATCAAGTTAGAAAATTCAAATATTAAATCTGGGATCACCTGAACTTCAATTTCAGTGAACTTATAGTCAAACTAAGCATCTCAGAAATATGAACTCAGTGACACCAAATTCGACTCAATTCAAGCCCAAATGAGTCCAAATCAAGCACCCAAAGTGCTATTAGAAAGTTCAAACCATAATTCGAGTTAACAAATGGTTTCCAAATATGACGTTCTTATAGTCGAATCAAGCGGCTCAACGGGACGAATCCAATGAGCCCAAGATTGCCAAATCCCGACATCATTAAGACCTTAAAATGTTTGATGAACGGCAAATAATCAAAGGATTCAATATCGGCCGTCCATTCGACCACTCCCTATTTACCACTAATCTCACACCTATTTACAAGCTATGCCACTTTAGAATATCTATAAATGGACCTCTCATTTCTCATGAGAGGGGGCCCAAGCAAGAAGAAGCAAGAAGAAAAGAAGAAGAAGAGAAGAAAAGGATAGGAGGGAATAACTCCACCTTGACCACCGTCGGAGTTCTACCCGACGCCCGAGTGACGCCAGAATTCTTCCAACGTTGGAGTTCTGCCCGATGCTTAATTTTTATCAGACTTCTGAATGACATCGGAGTTCTACCTGAAGTTCGAACGACGTCGGAGCTCTACCTGAAGTCCCAGCGATGCTGGAGTTCTACCTGAAGTCCCAAAGACCCCAGAATTTTGCCCAACGCTGTAACTGGATTTCAATCTAGAAGTGATTCATTGTAATATGGCCGTCCTAACTTTCAAGGATGAGTCAGCCTCTTATATCTCAAACAACACTAGTGGAACTTTTTCAACTTGGTGTGGCCCCGTGGGTTTTTCCCTTTCCAGGGGTTTCCACGTAAAAATACTAGTTTTCTTTCATCTTCTATTTATGCGTTGGATATCCATACAACGCTGAGATGTAATTCTATCACTGTGTATATTCTAGTCCGCAATAATAATAATACTTAATATATCATCAAAAAATTATCTTGATCGGGCACTAATCTCAATGCAAAATCAAGTTGGAAACTTCAAAAATTAATTCGGAGACCATATGAACTCTGATTTCAGCAAACTTATAGTCGAACTGAACGTCTCGGAAATACAAACCCAACGACACCAAAATCAACTCAATCCGAGTTTAAATGGATCCAATTCAAGGACCCGAAGCACTATTGGAAGGTTTAAACCACAATTTGGGTTACCAAACAAGTTTCCAAACATGACGTGCTTATAGTCGAATTGAGCGGCTCGACCAGATGAATTCAATGAACCCAAGATTGTCGAATTCCAACATCATTAAGGCCTATAAATGTTTGACAAATAGTTCATGATCAAGGGATTCAATATCGGCCGTCCATCCAACCATTCCCTATTTATCCTTGATCTCTCACATATTTACGGGTCATGGCACTCCAAAAATGTATAAATAGACCCCTCATTTCTCTTGAGAGGGGACCACCCCTCATTTCTCTTGAGAGGGGACCGAAGCAAGAAAAAAGAGAACAAGAGAAGAGAAGGAAGAAGCTCCTCCTCGACCACCGCAGGAGTTTCGCTGAACCACCGCCAAACCTTCGCCGGACCACCACTTAAGGCCCTCACCTCCGTTGGACCATCGCCTGGAGCCGTTGCTCCACCGGACCACCACTTAAGGCCCTCTCCTTCCTCGAACACCACCGTACTTCCGTCGAACCACCACTTCAGGCCATCACCTCCGCCGGACTACCGCCTGACATTGTTGCTCCACCAGAGCTCCGCTTCAGGCCCTCGCCTACCTCGACCACTATCAGACTTCCACCGGACTTCCGCTGGACCACCACTTGAGGCCCTCAACTCTTCCGGACCACCGCCTGATGTCATTACTCCACCAGACCACCACTTGAGGCCCTCACCTCCGTCAGACCACCGCCAGACGTCGTTGCTCCGTCGGACCACCATTGGAGGCCCTCACCTCCGTCGGACCACTGCTTGATGATGTTGCTCCACTGAACCACCACTTGAGGCCCTCACCTCCGTCGGACCACCACTTAAGGCTCTGTTCTCCACCAAGCCACCACCTGAGGCCCGAACTTCCTTCAGACCACCACTTACAGCCTTGTGCTCCACCACTTGAGGCCCAGACTTCCACCAGACCACCACCTGAGGCCCAGACTTCCGCCAGACCATCGCTTGAGGCCATGTGTTTCATCACCAAGCCACCACATAAGGCTCAGAATTCCATCGAACCATCACTTGAGGCCTTATGCTCCACCAGAACACCACCTGAAGCCCAGACTTTCGCCTGGCCACTACTTGAGGCCTTGAGCTCTTAAATGCCACCACTTGATGCATAGAGTTCTCCTAGAATATTGCTGACCTCCATCACTAGACAACTGTCTTTTTAACCCTGGTCTCCTACCAACTACGGTCCTTCCGACCTCCATTAGCTATAATGGTCCTTCTGACCTCCATCACCAGACAACGGTCTTTCTGACCTTGGTCTTCTACCGACTATAATCCTTCTGACCTGCATCACCTACTATGGTCCTTCTGACCTCTATCACCAGACAATAATCTTTTTTGTCTCCATCCTATCGACTATGGTTGTGCCGACCAAACAAACATGTCTATATTGTAACTCCTACCATATAATGTGCTCTATATGATGCACATTTGTATCATCAAACCAATGCATTCTCCTAAGGAAGGGCCTCATTTTTAATCAACTTTAAATACTAGTGGATTCATTCAAACAGGGCTAGGCCCCATGGTTTTTCCCCTTTTAAGGGGTTTCCACGTAAAAACTCTGATGTCTCTTATAAATGCTACACCCTCTCTCTCTTATCTGATTGTGTGCCGGATCTTCGTACAATACTAAGACGCTAAACTTTATAATTCTCTACCGCTGTGAATATTTCAGGATGCAACAATTTGGCATCATCTGTGAGAAAGTTGTTCCCGGCTGGGAGGCAAATTTTTGCTCCAACCTCAAAAGGTCGTTCATGTTAACTTCCTAACTTCTACTATTAGTATATCAATTTCATGGGATTCAGATCCAGACTAGGGGGAAACCTTGACTCCAACTATAATCAAGAAGATCTCTGCAATGCTTTCATTATCAAGATGATATTTCAGAAAATCTCAGCAAATGCAAGGATACTTTCGATCAATAATAAGCTTCATACAGTCCCCTGCTGGACTTCTACTCCTTGGGTAAGCTCTTGATCTCGACCTCAAAAAGATAGTAATGATCTAAAGATAGACCCTTCTTTATCTTTGATTCAAAATACATACGGCATTCGCCCCTCCAAATCAAGGAAAAATTAATCCCAGGGGAATTCGATTCGACCTCTTCCATACAGGTTAACGTCATCGAACAAGGCTCTAACATACAACCTCGGATAGGTCCTACATCCTTGGTGGATTCTCTCGACCTCTTCCACGCAGGTTAACGTCATCGAGCAAAGGCTCTGTCATATAACCTCGGATAGGTCCTACATCTTTGATGGATTCTCTCGACCTCTTCCATACAAGTTAACGTCATCAAGCAAGACTCTGAAATACAACCTCGGATAAGTTCTACATCCTTGGTGGATTCTCTCGACCTCTTCCACATAGGTTAGCAAGGCTCTGACATACAATCTCAGATAGGTCCTACATCCTTAGTGGATTTTCTGGACCTCTTCCACATAGGTTAACGTCATCGAGCAAAGGCTCTGACATATAACCTCGGATAGGTCCTACATCCTTGGTGGATTCTCTCGACTTCTTCCACAAAGGTTAACATCATCGAGCAAGACTCTGACATACAACCTAGGATAGGTCCTATATCCTTGGTGGATTCTCTTGACCTCTTCCACATAGGTTAACATCATCGAGTAAGGCTCTGACATACAACCTTGGATAAGTCCTACATCCTTGGTGAATTCTCTCTACCTCTTCCACACATGTTAACATTATCGAGCAAGACTCTGACATACAACCTCAAATAGGTCCTACATCCTTGGTGGATTCTCTCGACCTCTTCAATATAGGTTAACATCATCGAGCAAGGCTCTGACATACAACCTCGGACAGGTCCTACACCCTTGGTAGATCCTCTCGACCTCTTCTACACATGTTAACGTCATCGAGCAAAGGATCTGACATATAACCTCAGATAGGTCTTACATCTTTAGTGGATTCTCTCAACCTTTTTCACACATGTTAACGTCATCGATCAAAGACTCTGACATATAACCTTGGATAGGTCTTACATCCTTGGTGGATTCTCTCAACCTCTTCCATACATGTTAATGTCATCGAGCAAAAGCTCTGACATATAACCTTGGATATGTCTTACATCATTGGTGAATTCTCTCGACCTCTTCCATACAGGTCAATATCAGCAAGCAAAGGCTCTAACATACATCCTCAGATAGATCACACATCATTGGTGGATTCTCTCGACCTCTTCCACACGGATCAACATCATCAAGCAAAGGCTTTGACATGTAACCTCGAATAGGTCATGCATCATTGATGGATCATTTTAACCTCTTTCATTTAGGTTAACGTCGCCAGAATGTCATCGATGGACTTTCGTCGGGCTTTTTCACAAAGTTAAATTTATACCCAACGTCAGACTTCTACCCATCGCCATACTTTTATTGGGCTTCTACCTAACGTTAATTTTCCTCCCATTATTGAACTTTTGCTCACAAGACTTTCATCAGAATTCTACCCGACACTGAGCTTCTTCCCGTCGTCAGACTTCTACCCGTCGATGGACTTTTGTCGGTCTTCTATCTTATGCTTTACTTCTACTCAACTTCGGACTTCTACCTGTCGTCAAACTTCTGCTCATCGTCGAACTTCTACCCGTCGATGGACTTTTGTCGGTCTTCTACCTGATGCTTTACTTATACTCCATGTTGGACTTCTGCCTGCCGTCAAACTACTACCCATCATCGTACTTCTCCCTGTCAATGGACTTTCATCGGACCTCTACCCAACACCGTATTTCTACCCGACGTCAGATTTCTGCTCTTCAATAATCTTTTTAACCTCCCTCCTTAAAACGCTCTATCATTTGATGATACATAGTAGCTCTGTGTTTGTTAGTTTGTGTGAATTAATTATTTGGAAGATTCAGTTCCGAACCAAATTCCAAAGCTAGATCCTGGTTAGTGCAGCTCTGTCGCGATCCAGCGCGGGCGGGATCCGTCTCGTCTCGGGTCGGGTCGTGACACTAACATCGAAACTCTAAAGGATATCTTGAAGAATAGAGGGAGAAGGATAATCTCCAGAGTTTCTTGTATAGAGAGGGGACTCGAGCCTGAACAGGGCCAAGTGAAAGCTTCAATTGTAAGAATAGAGGGAGAAAGGGGAGGATCTTCAAAATTTCTTGCAAAGAGAGGGGCCTTGGAGGACCAAGGGAAAGCCTCAATTATAAGAATAGAGGGAGAAGGGGGGATCTTCGGACTTCCTTGCAAAGAGAGGGGCCTTATAGGGCCAAGGGAAATACTCAATTATAAGAATATAGAGAGAAAGGGGGAATCTCCAGACTTCTTTGCAAAGAGAGGGCCTTGGAGGACCAAGGAAAAGTCTCAATTGTAAGAATAGAGGGAGAAGGGGGGACTCCGGACTTCCTTGTAAAGAGAGGGGCCTTGGAAGACCAAGGAAAAACCTCAATTGTAAGAATAGAGAGAGAATGTGAGATCTCCGGACTTCCTTACAAAGAGAGAGGCCTTGGAGGACCAAGGGAAAGCCGTAATTGTAAGAATAGAGAGAGAAGGGGGATCTCCGGACTTCCTTTCAAAGAGAGGGGCCTTGGAGGACCAAGAGAAATAAGGAGAAGGAGCAATTTTTCTCTTGCCCCAAGGGGGGCTATTTATAGGACCAAAAGGGGAGAACAATTTAAAAATTGGGGGGAATTCCGCCTCCAAAAATTGTTCAAATTTTTTAAAAAATGTTCTAGAAGCTTTTTGAAATTATTTTGGGCCCCAAATGAAATTTTCAGAATTGCAAAAAATAAATAAATAAGTCCTTGCACTTTAGCAGTATAATCGATACAAAAAGATGGAAAACATTTTTTGTCTGTTGTTACTATCGCAATTCACTACAGTTATCCACGAAAAAAAACTGTTATAATAACCGCCTTATAGAGAGGCGACACAATTATTCGCAGGTTCCTTGACATGCAATAAAAATTAATGGAATTATCTAAGGACCATTGATCATTTCAAATCAGAAATTAATGATTACATGAAATACATAGAATACTTCAGAAATTTGCATGCCCACAATGGAACCAAGTAGCACGGTTATGAAATCCAATGGAGTCTCAAAGGAAGGGAAATGGTGAAAAGGTGTACGCGCTGCCCCATGCGGCCTGAGAAGTGACGGCTAATTCTAATTAATTTTATCTTCAGAAATTATTAAAGATTGCATTCTTCTAATGAATTTCCAAGTTATTTCTTTGTTTCTACATTCTATATAGTTTAACATGATGAATTAGTCAGCCTTTTTATAAAATGTTTCGCATGCTCATATTTCGTCCCAACAAACCATTTGATGCAAACCATGGCATTTATTCTAACGAATGACTAAATTGCAAGATGGATTCTAATAGTTAATCAATGTTTTGGAATGCCACATATCCATCAAAATAGCTTTTTGGCTAAAATTATGCTTCAATGATGATTCACGGTTCCATATAAAACCAGAAACAAGAGCTATGCGTGTCCAACACCTATTTTCGGCCCGAACAGTCCAAATCAGACATTTTTGGGGTCATCAGACACATTTTTCGATGTTCTGGACTCAATTTTGACACTTTCGGAGATCAACGGGATTTCTATGATTGAGTTTAAGCAAGTTTATAATTTTTGGAATGCAATTTTTTGCAATTCAACCAATATTAAAGACTACGATGAAAATTTTTGGACTTCTAGAGCTTCGACATCCGAAAATAGGGGGGGCAACTAATATATCATCAAAAAATTATCTTGATCGGGCACGAATCTCGATGCAAAATCAACTTGGGAACTTCAAAAATTAATTCGGAGACCATCTGAACTCTGATTTCAGCAAACTTATAGTCGAACTAAATGTCTCGGAAATACGAACCCAATGACACCAAAATAAACTCAATCTGAGTCCAAATGGATCCAAATCAAGGACCCGAAGCACTGTTGGAAGGTTCAAACCATAATTTGGGTTACCAAACAGTTTCCAAACATGACGTGCTTATAGTCGAATCGAGCGAATCGACGAGACAAATTCAACGAACCCAAGATCGCCAAATTTTGACATCATTAAGGCCTACAAATGTCTAACAAATGGTTCATGATCAAGGGATTCAATATCAACCGTCCATCCAACTACTCCCCATTTACCCTTGATCTATCACCTATTGACAGGTCATGGCACTCCAGAAATCTATAAATAGACCCCTCATTTCTCTTGAGAGGGGACCAGAGCAAGAAGGGAAGAGAAGGAAGAAACTCCTCCTAGACCATCGCCAGAGTTTTGCTGGACCACCGTCGAACCTTCATCAGACCACCACTTGAGGCCCTCACCTCCGCCGGACCATCTCCTGACGTCGTTGCTCCGCCGGACCACCACTTGAGACCCTCACCTTCGCCGAACCACCGCCTGATGTCGTTGTTCTGTCGGACCTCCACTTCAGGCCATCGCCTTCATCGACCATCGCCGGACTTCCGTCGGACAACCACTTGAGGCCCTCACCTATGTCGTACTGCCACCTGACGTCGTTGCTCCACCAGACCACCACTTGAGGCCCTCACCTCCGCCGGACGACCGCCTGACACCGTTGCTCAGTCGGACCACCACTGGAGGCCCTCACCTCCATCGGACCACTGCCTGACGCTGTTGCTCCGCCGGACAACCACTTGAGGCCCTCACCTACGTCGGACCACCACTTAAGGCCCTGTGCTCCACCAAGCCACCAATTGAGGCCCGGACTTCCTCTGGACCATCACTTAAGGCCTTGTGCTCCACCAGGCCATCACCTGAGGCCCGGACCACCACCTAAGGTCAGGACTTCCACCAGACCACCGCTTGAGGCCCTGTGCTTCACCAGGCCACCACCTAAGGCTCAAACTTCCGCCAAACCGTCACTTGAGGCCTTGTGCTCCACCAAAATACCACCTGAGGCCCGGACTTCCACCGGACCACTACTTGAGGCCTTGAGCTCCACAAGGCCACCACTTGATGCCCAAAGTTCTCCTAGAATATTGCTGACCTCCATCACTAGACAACGGTCTTTCTAACCTTAGTCTCCTACCGACTACGGTCCTTCTGACCTCCATCAACTACAATGGTCCTTCCGATCTCCATCACCAAACAACAGTCTTTATGACCTCGGTCTCCTACCGACTACAGTCATTCTAACCTGCATCACCTACTATGATCCTTCTGACCTCTATCACGAGACAACGATCTTTCTGGTCTCCATCCTACTGACTATGGTCATGCCGACCAAACAAACATGTCTATACTGTAACTCCTACCATGTAATGTGCTCTATATGATGTACATTTGTATCATCAAATCAAGGCATTTTCCTAAGGAAGGGCCTCATTTGTAATCGACTTTAAATACTAGTGGATTCATTCAAACTGGGCCAGACCCCGTGATTTTTCCCCCTTTTAAGTGGTTTCCACATAAAAACTCTGATGTCTCTTATGAACGCTACACCTTCTCTCTTATTTGATTGTGTGTTGGATCTTCGTAAAATGCTAAGAAGCTAAACTTTATAATTCTCTACCACCGCGAATATTCCAGGACGCAACAACACTTGATTAATTTAATAAAAAATAAAATAATATTAATGCAACATTAAAAATTTAAAGCACGCCGATCAATTATAATACAAGCAAAAGATATAGTACAAATAAACATATTTTCATTTTATTTCAACTTAGAGCATCTGATCTTCTTCACTATTCTAATTATTTAAGCTAACTAAATTGCCCGGCAAATATATTTCTAATTTAAATATTATATTTCGACAATTTAGAATAATTTTATAATTAATATATTATATTGATCACGGTTCTTAAACAAATAGGGATGTAGCTCAGATGGTAAAGTGCTCGCTTAGCCTGCGAGAGATATGGGGATCGATACCCGGCATCTCAACAGTTTCTAATCCATATAATAACATCAATTAAATTTTATTTTTATACTACATTTATTTTAAAATAAATTTAATTATTTTAAATTTTATCGTATTTAAATTTTGATCAGAATTTTCTAATTAAAATTAATGTATTTTTCAAAATAAAAATGCTTAGCTGTCAATTATTTCGGGATTATACCCTCTACAGTCCCTTCCTCACATGGGCCATGTGAAATGAATAATGGTGGTGTTCAAAAGCTACCGGCCACCGAACTCCAATGAACTCTTACAATTGAATATTTCTTCTTCATTTTTTTTTTTTTTTGAATTTCTCGTTTAATCTATTTTATGACACATTAATTTGAACCAGGTTATATAATCATTTATTTCAAAGCCCTGTTGCTAATACTAACTTCATACTTCAAGTGCTCTTAGATGAAATGATTTTCATAGTTGTGACTAGTGCAAGAGAGCCGAGCTAGTTCACAAGTTAGTTCAAACTCGACTCAGTGAGCTCACGAGTTCAGTTTATGAAACCACTCGTTCGAGCATATACTCCTGCTCATAAATTATATGAGTTGGAGCTCAACCTACCTCGACTTTTAAGCTCATAAAGTAGCTTAATTAACTTAAAATTTACTTACCCAGCTTACCTTGGTCTATTGGTTAGAAGTTTTTGCTACCCAACAATAGATTTTGAATTCAAATCTTATGTATGTATTGTGTGCGTTAATTTGACTTACTTGGACTAAATGTAACAAAAAATTAAAAAACTTAATATATTTTTAAACTAATTTTAAATTATTTTTGAAAAATATATAGCCAACCCCACAATCCCACATAGTGAGATAAAAGCTTAAAATTATTGTATTATATAATATATTTTAACATTTTTAATCTAATTCTATATACCCAAAGTTTTTTATTTGTATATTAAAAGTAAAGTTTCCTTAAAAAACTAAAAAAAATAAATAAATAAATTGAGCTCAAGCAATTGTGTTGAGCTCAACCTTAATTTTTTTTAAGATGAGCTGAGTTCGAGCATAGTAAAAATTAAACGAGCTCAACCCTATTTGACACTCATTTACGCCCCCTAGTTGTGACAAAGAGAATGTTAAGATAACTTCATTATAAAATAATAAATGATCATGTGAGAGATATTATAAGAATAATATCTATTTAAAACAATATATATAAAAAAATCATTTAATTTGGGCATTAACACATACAAAGATTGTTTTAATGAAGAAGAGGAAGAGATTTTCCTCATTTATTATTTAATCAAAGAAATACTTCACCTTCCTTCTATTTGAAGTCAACATCATCAAAAGTTAAGAGATATTTTTTCTCTTCCACAATATTTTGATTGATGGTAACACTGAAATTGAAAACTACATAAAATAAAGAAGAGAGTTGGCTGACTTCAAACTAAAGAAAACTGAAAGTAAAGGAAACCAAGTTATCAACAACTCTTGGATCTTGATTACTTGACAGGCTTTCAATCTTTCTTTTTTTTTTCCTTTTTTTAATGAGTCCTAATGGCAATATTGCTCTAAATTCTCATATAAATGATTAAACTGACTTGATCAATTTCTTCTGTTCTCTGTAACTCTACTCCTCATCTGTACATTCCTTTTGTCAATTGCTCTGAAACAAAATGGCAGGACATGATTGTTTGCTTATCTTCAGCTAATTCTGGCTCTTAATCTTCAATGATCATTCAGCTCAGCTTATTTGCCAAAGTTTTAGAATCTGGTATTTTATTTCCTATTCAGTTGGTAACCTTCGGAATAGATCGAGTAGAAACGCCATGAAGAAGCTTAACAAAGCCTAGAAAGCTCAGCTTCCCATCAGAATGCCTTATCCAGTCTTGAAGAACAACATGAACTGGTACTGATGGACCAAGGCCAAGTTCCTGTTAGAGGCATTTGAATTAGATATAATCAGCACAGTAGAGAAAGAATAAGAATTAAACTATTAAAGAAAAAGTAAATGATTAAAGATGGTTTGTAGACATTTTATGCTTGTCTATTTTACTCACGGATTTCTCTAGGCGTTCAGCTTAGTCCCTCGATTTGATAAATCTGAATTAACTTAGATTTTGTTTGGGACGACCATTTTACTTCTTCTTAAGCAATTTTTTAGTTAAAAAATTAAAATTTTTTACTAGAAAACTACTTTTAAAAAGCCGTCCCAAATAAAATCTTAATCAGACCATCAACTATGTTATTTCTTAGGACAGAAATGAACGAAGAGAAAAGTGTTCAAAATGCTCTCTAATGTAAAGTTTCTCTTCACCAATTTCCATCCAAAAAAAAAACTGACAGTTGATTGTCAGTATCAAGTGACCAAGATAGTTTTTAGACCTTTTAGATTTGTCCATTATAATCACTTTCTAAATGTTCAATTTAGTCTATCAACTCATCAAATCTTAATCAATTTGGTCCTACCATCAATTTTGTCATTTCTTTAGATAGAAATCCCTGAAAGAAAGCTTTCCCTAACGGTATTTTGAACTTCTTAGGACAATCTCATCAATTAAATACAAACCCAAAACAAATGAGATCAATCTTAGAAAGTCCAAAATACCAACACGGAACGCTTTTTTGCAACCAATTTCCAACAAAAGATATGACAAAATGTTAACGGTTTGACCAAATTGGTTCTAATTTGATGGATCGAGGGGTTAAGATTTACTCATTAAAAAGGTACAAACAATTGTGGCTCACCGAAGCGAGTTCCTCAATCATTATAAGCCTGTTTCCATCCTTCTCAAAAAGTTCATATCCGCGGCGAGCATGCTGCTCCCAAGTGTCTAAAGCTTCCAGCTGATGCACACTTGTTGCAGCAGCAACAAACTCCTCAAAGTCTAATTTCCTATATTGAAGTGAACTTACCTATATTCAGAAGTTATTTGAGGTCAGGATCTAATAATTTGAAGTCTAAGATGTAATAAATAGCAATAACTGAATCATACCACATTGACAAAATCAAGAACTTTTGAATCTTTCATAGCTTCAGTCGAGCTCTTCAGCAAGGCCTGTTTATGTTTATTCCATTAAAATTGCATATAATAATGCATATAGATCTATAAGATGAACATTCTAGAAATAAAATAAATTTACCATCTTAAAGTTTTGGAAGGAGATGTAACCACTCTTGTTAGGCTCCAGCAAAGAAAATTGTCCTCTTAGATAGGAAAGCTGAGATACAGTTAGAGTCTTGGCCAGAGCCTGTTACATTCAAATATTAAGCAAAACTTCAGAAAACAAAATACAAATCCAACAAACTGCAGAAAAATAAGATAAAATTATGTATAAAAAAAACATCAATCAACATAGAAAAAAAAAACATTTTTGAAGGAAATAGAAGTGCCAGTAAAGATTAAGCTTACCCTTAGTGCTGATTTTCTCAATGGAGATGAATAAACATAAGCTTTTGCAAGCTTATAAACCATCATATCCAAGGGGCACTTAACCACTTCAAATTGTTGAATCCAAGGGTGACCTGTTTCCATAATCACTCTAATTAATGATATTCATTTAAGAAAGAGGTGATCAAAATGATCTAGACTTTCTAGATGCATCCATTTTTAGTCTCAAACTTATTTCAGCTCTTCAATTTAACCCCCCCAACTCATCAAATCTAACCAAATTGATGGACAAAAACTTTTCATAAGAGCATTTTCGATTTTTAGAGGCAATTCCATTAATTTGAACTGTTATTAATATTGAGATTGACTTTTAAAACTCCAAAATGCCCATAAAAAACTTCCCTCTACCTATCTCCATCGAAAAAAATGGTGAAGTTTTGATATGACCAAATTAGAACAGATTTGAGGAGTTGAGGGACTCAATTGAATGCTGGAAAAGCCTGAGATTAAAATGGACAAAACTAAAACGTCTAAAGGCCATTCTAGTCATTTAATCTTCATTCAAAACTTCCTATTCATGTCAAGTAAATTCAGAACTTACTCAATGCCTGAACAGCAGTCATTCTTTTACGATAATCCTTATTCAATAACCTTTTGACAAAATCCTTGGCTTCAGAAGACAATGATGGCCATGGAACTTCATCGAAGCTTGGTTCAGCCTTCAAAACAGCTCGAAATATACCAGATTCGGTACGAGCCCAGAACGGCCGGCTTCCACACAGAAGAATATATGAAATCACACCTATACTCCACATATCTGCTTCTGTACCATAGGATCTATGAAGGACTTCAGGAGCAACATAATATGCACTTCCGACAATATCATTCAACCTTTCATCTGCATGTCAGTATAATTCAAACAAATTTAGCATTGAAAAGAGAATGAGAAAAAATAAATAAACTTTAATTTCGCAGCACTCACCTGGTTTAACAAAGTCTGACAAACCAAAATCTATAGCTTTTAAGGTTGCATTCTCATCTTTTGAAGTAAACAAAAAATTCTAGAGAAGAAACAACATGCAATTGTATTAGAATTAGTTGAGAATAAAGTAATCGATCAAAATGATTCCTAAACTTTTCATATGTATCTTTTTAGTCTCATACTTTTTCTAGTGTTCAACTTAGTCCCTCACTTCACCAAATCTGAATAAGTTTGGTAATACCGTCAACTTTTTTGTTTCTTCAAATGAAAATTCATGGAGAAAAACTTTCTATGAGGATGTTTTAGAATTTTTGGGGTCAATTTTATATTTAATATTAGCTCAAATTAATAGGATTGACCCCAAAAAGTTCAAAATACTCTCAAAAAATATTTCCTCCATCAATTTTCATCTGAAGAATTGGAAAAGTTTACAGTAAGGTCAAATCGGTTTGAATTTAATGAGTTGAGGGACAAAATTAAACACCAAAAAAAAACTAAAATAGACATGCTAAAATAGGGACAATTCACTCGTTGAGAATATATATGTTGTATGATTTGATGGAATGATCATACACCTCTGGCTTGAGATCTCGATGGACGACACCTTGGAGATGACAGAAGGCAACAACACTTAAAATCTGGATCAGAACAACCTTAGCATCTTCTTCTGAGTATTTACCGCCCCTGAAGTTGAACACCAAATGCCAATTTGATTATAAGAGGAACAATATTATCAACATTAAGCTCAACTTAATTAAATTAGCATTAAACTCTTCGTAAGTATGTATATAATTAATCATACCTTGAAAGAATCCTATCTAACAATTCACCACCTTTGCACAACCTGCGCCATTATAGGAAAATCATGATAAATTCTCAAAGAATGAGTTAAATTTTAATTCAATTTCAAAGAAAAAAAATAAGATAAATCTATAGTAAGAACTTCAATAATCCTAGAAAAGGATATGTCCAATGCATGAGGCTTCTTGCCAGTCTTAGTAATGACCAAGGAAAAAACACACTTAGCTGAGATGAATGAGTCTAAAATTAAAAGAAAAACAAGCAAATATTATATAAATTACACAGGTGATTAAACAGTTTGTGATTAGAGTTTGATATGATTAAACTTTATAAGATTTAAGCTTTTAACACTATAAATAAAAAAATATGATAATTTTACATGAAATGGAACTCACAAGACCAAAATACTTCTAATGAGCTTATCTCTTAACTTTTTTTAAAGGAAAAAAAAAAGAGGCACTGGGCGATTATAATATTGAACTGCCAAAAGCTTACATAATTTTGAAAGTTTATGTAACCTAATAGAGGGACGGGCACAATAGTATTTAAAAAAGCTAAGATAATATCTGTGATAGCTGGTTTTTTTTTATGATAAATAAAGTTATATTGAGAAAACTTTTTTGCCATTTGTGAACCCACTTTCCTAAATTTTGTTGTATTTCCTAGAAAGAGGACACTTCGATGTCTATCAAAGAAAAAAATAAATCAATTTGAGAAAAAAAAAAAAAATAAAGACTTACTCCATTGCTACATAAACATTCTCCTCATCCTCATAAGCATCATAGAATTGCACTAAATTTTTATGGCCTGTGAGAGAACTCAAGATTCTAACTTCTCTTCTCACATCTTCAATAGCAATAGCTGTTGTCATCTGCAAAGCAAAATGAAGATTAAACTATATAAATTACCATCAATCCCCCCAAAAAAGGAAATTTAAGAGAAACATGGGTGTAAATTAAAGCTGATATTTCATGAATATAGATTTTTTTGCTAAAATACAATAAGGAGATGCACTGCCAAGATGAAAGTGAATTCTTTTTCTTAAAATTTAAATCTGAAATCAGTTTATTCCTCGTGTGTTTCACATAATTTCTTCCATCATTCCAAAAAGCATTATATAGTAACTAGTCATCCCAGCAAAGACATATTGAGTAGCTTATACAATATATATTGCCTTTATTCATTATAGTATGGTCAAACAGTAGATGTGTTGACTTTAATTTTAATTTGTATGTAAATAATCATATCATGATGAAGGGAGTTGGAAAATTCCTCTCTCGTAAGGAGAGTGACCGAAAAAATTTCCTCCATCGCCTGAGACAACTCATAATCGAAACAATAGCCCGCCATCGCCTAATGACAATTCAAACATCCCAATGCTCTTTGCATCATGGACGATATCTTCCACAATTCATACCAATTATATTGCATTAATGTCATCTCCAATTATGGAAACGAACAACTGTTGTAATATACGACATGCAATGGTGCAGTCATTTCAATTGGATCCTGTGATTTGTTTCCTTCCCATTCCATGTAAAAACATTCCTCATGTCTCATATGAGATGCTCTTAACTTATCTGTGTGTAGGAGATATTCGTTCAACGCTAATATAATAAACTTTATCCATATCACTGTGAACATTTCATCACACAATAAGCGTATAAAATATAATGGCTCCAAATGTAGACATGAATGAGTAAATGAATAAATCCTTCAATACAAAGCTCAAAATACATGATATAAGTAGCAATAATATTGGATATAAAGAGGGCAGCTGAAATTATAACTGAAGCAACCATTTCATGCTCAAGAAAATTTGTGAACAACAAATTCTTTTCTTATGATTTGCATTAGTCATTAAATTCTTATTTGCAGGAATCGTCGTTAACATAGCAATAACATCAAAGAATAAACTGAATCCAAAAATGGGGAAAAAAATAAAAGAAAAGAAAAATCCTGCTGTTTATCACTGTGATTAAAAATTTAGGAAAATAAAATAAAATTTTTCCAACAAGGAGCGGTTTTGGCAACAAGCAGGATTTGACAAATCCTATAAACCCTAAAAACTGCTTGCGCGACAGTTATTATTAAATCTTGCTAAAATTTGAGAAATATTTTGGCTACTTATTTGAAAAATTATGATTCATAAAAGCAAAATCCATAAATCCGTTAAATCCCATGACCGGTAGAATTTAATTAATAAAAAAGAGAAATAAATTTTATAAAAATATAAAGATTAAAAGTCTCTAAAATCTCATTTGGAATAATTTAAGCTAAATATCGCTTAAATCCTGCCTAAATTAGGATACCAAACAGCCCTGAAGTCTTGCTACAAGTAATATCGAACACAGGTAATCTGCTTCCACACACCCAATTCCAATTCAAGAAACCAATAGTATAAAATAAGAAGGCGTTATATAAAAGGGGAAAACAATTGTTCCTTAAAAAATTATTTTAAAAAAAAAACGAACCTTTGCCTTTGGGATGACCTTAACGGCTACCTCCTCCCCCTTCATCTCCCCTTTCTTAGCATTAGCCAAACAAGTGAAACCAAAATGGCCTCTTCCAACCTCTTCTCCAAGTTCAAACTTAGACAAAAACTGCTTCGAGAATCCAAAGTTCTTATCAAGCCCTAATTCCACTTCGCTTCCTTCAGGAATCGAGGCCTCGTTAGGTTTCACCGATCCATGCCGGCGAACCAGCAAAGCCTTAATGTGTTTAGCCGGCGACGGCGGAGGAAAGGGGCGCTTGAAGAACCGAAGAGGCGTCGAGCTCACACTTGAATTCCCCGGCGAACCTTTGTAAGAACCCCATAAGGGACTAGGACTGTAGAAAGGGAACTTTGAGGTTTTTGGAGTGGAAGGATTTAGTGGAGCTGGTTCATGAGTGGAAGATGGGAGCAATTTAGGAGCTGAAGGGTTTTCTGCTTGGATTTCTTCTTTTTTGCTTGGTTTACAGAGGCAGAGACCCATAGAAACTGGAGTTAAGCTAGGGTTTACAGATCGGAATTAGGAGAAATCACAGAATTCAAGGTTTCATGACCAAAAATAGAATGAAAACTTAAGCCCAAGCAGTGAGAAAGCAATACACATAAAAGCAGAGGATGAGCAGAATCCAGGACAGGCGAGAGAAGGTAAAAATTTGAAAATCAACTCTAAAAACTTTTTTTGAGCGAACAAAACATAAGAAACAGAAGAAAGCAACAAGCTTGGAAGAAAAGTAACAGTAAGGAAGGAAGCGAATCAAATGGGTGGTGATGAAACCCAGATCGAGAAGCACTACTGAAATGGAATGAAGAAGCTAAACAGAATCAAAGAGAAGAGTGAAGGAGGGAAGGAAGGAGGGAATAAAATAAAAGAGAACAGGGAAAGGAGAAAAAAGGAGCCAACTTTAGCGTTCTCTTTGCCTTTTTAGCTATTTCTTTCAGGATTGTTTAAGAAGGCATTTGTTCCATGTAATTAGAGAAAAAAACCCAGTACTTTCAAGAATTTGCGAGCTGGGAGAAGATCATCAATGCTGATGCTACCATCCTCCCAGCCTGTCTCTTAATTGCGCCAATAACAATAAAAAATAAAAATAAAAACATTTTTTTAACTCGATTCCTCCGCTTCACAAAAAAATTTTGCTTCTATCGAAGTTGACTTCCTTCTCATTCAAGTGAAAAAATTTGTTTTTTTTTTTCAGAAAATAAAATTTCTCTTTCCAAATAATCAGTCGCGTTAAAAGTAATGGGACAGTAAAGAATTCATTGCACTTCTTCAGAACACATGTGAACTGCTTACTAATTAATCGCTTTGGCTGTATAGCTTTGACGGTTGTTGGTTGTGGGCCACCTAATCTTCATTAAACACATTAGATTAGAGAATTATTAATGAGGATTAATACCTATATATTCTCTTTTTTTTATGCAATTAAGTAGGGAGTACCTATCATTATGGTCTACATTTTCTTATTTTTTGGCTAATCAAAAGAGATGGAAACAGCACAACTGCATAATTAAGGTTTTTGATGGTTCTTGTTGAGAAATTCTAAGTTGGCTTGATGTCAATATCACTTTCACATGCAAAAAGAGCAATTTTTTACTTATTTACATAATTAATATAGCCTAAGTTTTTTAATTTAATATGATTTTATATTATATGAAAATGCTATGGTGTCAAAATAAAATTAATCTTATTTTTTATGACATAATGTAAAAATACATTGGCATAATATATATTAAATATATATTATGAAGATAATCTAAAATAAAAAATAAGTTGAATTTGAACATAATATGTCAATTTATTTAGCAAATGAGTATAACATAAACAAGGATAAATTTAAATATGATGCAAACTAAGCATGAATAGGGGGGAGAGAGAGCCTAATCAATATCATGTAAAATCATAGCTTTTAAAGAACATATGTGAGTATATTCCATTTATAAGTATTATAAATTAAAATAATTAAATACACTTTAAAGTTGGATAATTCATAAATTGTGTGTTGGAAATTTTTTTATAGTAGAATGAGAATTTTTTTTGTCTTTGTATTAAGAAATGGAAAGAGAAGTTAATAAGAACTTTTAAGTGAAAATCATAAGAAAGAGATAAAATACAATGCCTAACGCAGTTGAAATAATTCATTATGCAATTTGAGATTAGATAAGTACACCATTATTTCTAATTGAAGAAAGAATAATTACAATGTCTAGATTATTGGATTGGCCTCTTGTGAATGTGGTGAAAAATGCTAGAGAATAAGTGATGAATAACAGATGGCCGATGTTAGTCAACAATCAGAAGATGAACAAAGCCAATATCAAATGGTGAAAAATGATGATAGGAGTGTGTATTTGATCAATTCTGATGGATTGATAGACTTAATTGCTAAACTAATTAAATCAGATCAAATTATAAACAAAATATGTTGATCCAAATAATAGGTAGAATCAAACAAAACTAAAACTTAATAAAGTTAGATTTATTTATTTCGGCTTTTGTCTAGACAGGTAATGCTACAGGTTTCAATGCTACAGAATCAAACAAAACTAAAAAAAAAAAAAATTTTGTCAATGCTACATGTTTCCGACGGAACTTCGCCGGAAAGGACGATACAACGAATTGTATCGTACATACCGACGTCTTTGTTCTGTCGGAACTTACCGGCGCATGTTCTGGCGCAAAGTCCGCCGGTAATTACCGGCATATACTTTGCGTCGCAAGCGAAACCGTGGGATTTCTACGTCGTACTTTGCGGCGTTTTCTCCGCCGGTAATGTCCGGCGCATAATGCGACGCTAATTACTGGCGCATATGGTGCCGGAATTAAGACGTTTTTTTACGTTGGCAACAATCCGTTTTTTCACCGGTAATTCGTCAGAAACTGCGCCAGAGAAATTTCCGGCGCATATCATGCGTCGGAAATAAATTATCGACGCGACTTAAACCGGCGGATAAATATACGCCGAAACATGCGCCGAAAACTATATTTTCCGTCGGATTTCTAATATTTTCAGCGGATTTTGTCCGCCGGTAATAAGGGGTTTTCCTGTAGTGTCTAACCAAAATTTGAAATTATAATAAAGATGTGTGAGGATAGATTAGTTAACAGGTTCGATAAATCAAGTGAATCAAATCAAATTATAGGTATAATTAAAATTTAGAGTTATAATAATATTATTTTATTATTTAACTATTTATTCATTATTATTTGGTTTTCAGCTTAATCTATAGGGAGATATTCCAATATATATCAATTGTATTGTCCAACTTCAAAGCCCAATCTTTTCTATTAGGATATACAATTTTTTCCAAAATTCTTTGAATCTCCCTATTACTAATTTCCGCTTGACCACTAGTTTAGGGATAATAATCAATTGCAACTCTATGTTTTATACAACAATAACATCACCATCAAGCATTTATCCCACTGTATAGGGTCCGTCACATGAATCTTTTTTCTCCATTGCACCTTGTTAAAAGTTAAATTCTCATTTAAATCTAATAAAGGAATGTCATTTTTAATATTTTCTAATCAAGTCTTTTTAGATCTACCTCTACCTTTCTTAACATAAGTCAAATATAATACATCTACTTTCCTAACCGGGTCATAGGAAGGTAGCCATTTTATGTGACCTAACCATCTAAGGAGACTCTCTCTAATCTTATCTTTTACTATAGTTACTCCAACATTTTCATGTATATGCTCATTACGTATTATATCTCTAAGAGTAAATCCACTCAACCACCTGAGCATGCTAATCTCTGCAACACTTAAATTAATATTATGCTTCTCTTTTAATGGCCAACATTTTGCACCATAAAGCATTGCAGGTTTAACCACCATCTTATAAAATTCTCTTAGGTTTGAGGGGGAATTTTCGATCCCACAACAAGCCCAATGCATTTCTCCACTCCAACCATCCAACTTGAATTCTACTAATAATATTCTCATGTATTTCACCATTACTCTGAATAATAGACCCAAGATATCTAAAATGTGTACTCTTATTAATGACTTGATCACCCAAAGTCACAATCCCTCCATAAGAACTATTATTACTAAAAGTATACTCCATATATTCAGTTTTAGATCTACAGAAATGAAAGCCTTCAGAATCTAAGGTTGACCTCCATAATTCAAATTTACCTTCAACTCCCTCTCTAGTCTTATCAATAAAAAAACATCATCACCAAAAAGCATACACCAGGGTACAACCTCCGACAAATGTGTAGTGATATGGGCTTAAGGCTGATCCGTGATGTAATCCAATTGAAATAGGATGATACTTTGTTAAGTCATCTTATATATGAACATAAGTAACAACTCATGCATATATATCCTTAATGACTTGAATATAAGCATTATTATCCCCTTTATTTTCTAGAACCGTCCATAGCACTTCTCTTAGAACTTTATTATATACTTTATTTAAATCAATAAATATCATATGTAGATCCTCCTTGTTCTCTTTGTACTTCTCCATCAAACCTATCAATAAATGTAAAGCTTCCATAGTTTGCCTACCTGGCATGAATACAAATTGATTTTGATAAATATTAGTATCACACTGCAACCTATGCTCCATAACTCTCTGCCATAATTTTAAATTACAACACATTAACTTAATTCCTCTATAATTTGCATAATCTCTTACATCGCCTCTATTCTTAAAAATAAAAATCAACACGCTCATTCTCCACTCGTCTAGCATCTTGTTAGTCTTCAAAATAATATTAAAAAGTTTAGTAAGTAAAGAGAAATTCCTTCATATCCTAAGCATTTTCACACCTCTATCGGAATATCATTAGGTTTAACAGCTTTTTCACACTTCATTTTCTTAAAAGTTTCTCTAACTTTAGTTTTGCTAATACAATAATAAAAATAAAAAATCTTTATTTTCATTTAGGGTGTTGAGGTCACTAAAGTCAATCACATTCTCTTAATTTCCATTGAAGAGTTTATAAAAATATCTCATGCACCTTTGTTGAATGTCCTCTTCTAATTAAAGCACTTTTTTTATCTTCATCCTTAATACACTTCACTTGAACTAAATTTGTATTACTCTTATCACTATGTTTGGCTAACTTATACATATATATTTCGCCCTCCTTAGTATCTAATCTATTATATAAATTATTAAAAGCTAAGATCTTTGCATCGCATATTTTTTTAGAACCCTTACACACCTCTTTATATCTTTCCCAATTATCAAAATTTTTACATCTAAACTAATTTTTATAACAAATCATCTTATTTTTTTATCTTTTCTTGCACATTTTGATTCCACAACCAATTATTTGTACTATTATTAGCTTTTCCCTTGTATACTCCAAGTATTTCTTTTGCAATATTCCTTATCACTAACTACTTTTTTCCACATAATATTAGCTTCCTCATGCATAGACAAAATCTTAAGATATAGTATCTTACTCTCAAAAATTTTTTTATTAATATTCTTTAAATGCCCCCATCTATATTTTATACCATATTTTAAAATCAAAGCCTCCACTATTTTATTGTAAAAATGACATCTCCCATCACTAATAACCACTCCATGCACTTGAAATATAAAAACATGTTTTTCTTAAGAAATTTAATAACCACATGAGCATCCATTTTGAGATTTGTTAATTCTTCAATCAACTTGGAGACATAATCAACTACTATAAGAATATATTATTTTTCAAAAGATTGCGCAAACATCCCCATAAAATCTAATCTCCAAACATAAAAATATTATACTTCCAACATAAAATGAAGAGGCATTTCGTTTCTTCTAGTAATGTTGCATACCATCTGACATCGATCATATATTTTTACATAACTATTTGCATCCTTAAATAAGATAGGTTAATAAAATCATATTGAAGAGTCTTAAAAACTGTTCTAAAACCTCCAAAATGACCTCTATATTCCAAATCATGACATTGCCTAATTATTGATTTAATTTTATTTTTAGGGACACATCACCTAATGATTTGACACTTATATTTCCTAAAAAAGAGCGGCTTATCCCAAAATTATAATTTAGCATCATGCAGAAATTTATGCCTTTGAGTATAAGGCATGTCGATAGGAATAACACCACTAACAATATAATGAATCTTCTATATAATATAGTGTGTCCTAAAAAACTTCTTATCCCTCTTATAGAAATTGGTGGTGGAAGATTTTCAATTACTTAAACTTTAGCCCTATACACTTCTAAGCCTTTTTTAGAAATTTTATGGCCAAGGACTACACCTTCTACTATCATGAATTGACATTTATCCCATTTCAATATTAAATTTATTTCAACACATCTTTTCAAAACCAAATTTAAATGTTCCAAAACAAGAATCAAAAGTGGTACTAAAGAAAAAAAAATTGCCCATAAAAATCTCAATGTCCTACTTCATTAAATAAAAAAATTGACCTCACATATCTTTAAAAATTAGCATGAGTATTTCATAAGCCAAAAGGCATCCTCCCGAAGACAAATATACCATAAGGACTTGTAAGTGTCTTATCCTAATCTTCAGATGTTTAAGGAACTTGATGATATCCTAAATAACTATATATGAAGTAATAAAAAGGATGTCCTAGTCTCTATCTAATATCTGGTCAATGAAAGACACAAAAAATGGTTCTTCTTAGTTATTTTATTGAACTTCCTATAGTCTATACAAGTTCTCCATCCAGCAACTATTTTAAAAGGTATCAATTCTTTTTTCTTCATTGGCTATTATGGTTAAACCTTATTTCTTGGGAACACAATATATAGGACTAACCCATGCACTATCTGAAATGAGATAAATGATTTCTACATCTAACCACTTAAGTATATCCTTTTACACTGCTTTCATAAAAGGGTATTATCTTTTTTGGGAATCGGATTTTGGAAAAAAATTTTCCCCCATTAGAATCTTGTGAATGCACAAGGATGGGCCTATTCCCTTTATATCTGCTATGGTTTAGCCAAAAGTTCTTTTATACTAACTAAGAATCCTAATAAACTTATCATCTTGGTCTTCTCTTAATTTAACATGCATGATAATGTGTAAGGCTAACTCTTCTCCTAAAAAAGTATACTTCAAATGGGTAGGCAAGGCTTCTAACTCCAACACATGTGTCTCAAAGTTAAATGGTTTCAAGGGTCTACTTATGGATGAGGTGTCAAGAACTTCAAAATTATCCCTAAAAATTTTAGGGCTTCACAAATCATACATGATAATGTGTAAGGTTAACTCTTCTCCTAAAAAAATATACTTCAAATGGGCAGGCAAGGCTTCTAACTCCAACACAGGTGCCTCAAAGTTAAATGGTTTCAAGGGTCTACCTAGGGATGAGGTGCAATAACTTCAAACTTATCCCTAAAAATTTTAGGGCTTCATAAATTATTTGAACCAAATCTCTACCTCCCTTTCTAATATCAACCTCACACAAATGAACCTCTAAAGAACTCTCCAAGAATAAATCCTCCACACAATCTTTAACTATGTCTACTCTATGATAATCCTCATTTTGATCACTAAGAAATTTCATTGACTTTGAGATAATAAAGGTCACTTTCCTGTCATGCACTCTCATTGTCAATTCACATTTTTGCCCAAAAATGTCTCATAGTCAATTCACCTTTTTGCACTCTCATTGAGTTTGAGATATGTTATTCTTTGAATTATATTTTATTATAGAAATGAAATTATCTAAAACTCTATTTTGACATTGAATTTATTGTAGAATATCATTTCTATCTCTTGAAATTGTATGTTATTTGTAATGTGGTATTCAATCACAAAATTGGATCTACGTGACATTTTTTTTTTCACAAGAGTAACTGAACATAGCTGAACATAACTATATGTGACACATGCATATAAAAAATAAATAAAATGAACCCCTAATACTACCTAGAATTATCTCACTATTCTATGGATTAAATCCTATGACTTTGTTATGATTTATTTCTCCAACTAATGCTTTGGTATCAAAAAGTTTATCACGATCCAACCCTATATAATTCAACCAAACCACACAAATCATATTGTGCCAGATAATGCAAGAAGTTGAGACTCGCCTCAAGATCCAGTTGGAGAAATGTTGTGAAACAAAAACAACAAAATCTTATGTGACACAGAACCACTACAGAATATAAATATAAAGCAGAATATTATTGAATCTTATAAATAATTTTTCTATATATAATTCAAATATATAAATACAATATGAGGTCTAACAAAATAAAAGCTAAGCATGTTAAAAGAAAACTAACCAAAACGCATGCATACATGAAACATAAATCAAAGTATGAAATAAAAAACTACTCAACTCACTCTTTACTCTTAATTTGGCCTAAAAATGGAAGCAAAAGAAGAAGTAACCTAACACGGTTTAGTAGGCTACAATAACCTAAAACAAGAATTAATAACTTAACCCAAAAGAGCTAAAAAATGTTAAAATAATAAATTGAAGTACTGTACTATAAGATAAAATGAAAACATACACTTATACTGGATTGAAATAAGCATTTAAATAAAATATTAAAATTGTACTGAAAATGATTGAAATATAACAAACACCTCATAGAAAAAATCGAAATGGCTCTTAGGCCTCATCTTCTAATACATAAAAAATAACATAATCCCGTATTTTTGCCAATAGAATCCCTTTTTAGCAAATATAAGAATAGCCCTCAAGCTCCAAAACTCTAACATATAACAAACAATATAATCTCTTCTAGACACCAACATAATCCATTTTCTCCGCCAACAAAATTCCTTCTCTCTAGCAACATAAGTTATTTTCACACAATTCAAATATTTTGAACATAGATATTGAAAATGAAGCATATTTTATACTCCTAAAGTGATTAAATTTTATTGTATAATTCAACAAAAAGCCATAAGGACTGTCAAAATAAGTTTCTGCTCGGTGCTTTACAATTTGCCAAATTAGAATTTTCAAAATTTTATCATATTTACAGAGATTGCGTATAACAATATTATGAAGTTTTAACTAAACTAATATGTTTAGTTGTCAAAATAATTTTTTTACAATAGAAAAAGTGCCACAATGCCACCCCAGCACCACTGCGCTGAATTTATTTTTAATTTTCCCGAGAGCAATGACACCGAAGTGCCACCAACCCAAGTGTGGGGGCACCACAATGAAAAAAAATTATATTTTCAATGCATGTAAATAGACCACCGGGACTTGCTTCAAAATACATACATATCTTCATATGCTCATAAAATATTTTCAAACACATACAAAAAAGTTTAAAAGCAAAAGTTTGGTGGATTATTTCAACGCATGTAGGATCATAACGATTAGAACTAAGTACTGAAGTTAAAGGTGTTTAAATAACATTTTGATGGCGGTTCTTTTGATGTTTTGGCTGCTGTTTTAGTTGTTTTTTTTTTTTTCTTGTAGTAGTTTGTCGTTTGTTTGGTTTTCTTATAGTTTTTTTTTCCTTTTTGAAACTAATGTAATGAAATGTGGGATTTTTACTATGTTTCATTTTCTAATTTTTGGGAACTCTGGGATACTAACCAACCTTTTAGGTTGTTTCAATATTTGTTGTCGCCATCGCCCCAATGGGTTTAAAATGGAATTTAGTGGATCACATATCCATTATGATAGTTTTAAAGAGCTTGTTTTTGCTTTCTAGTTTGTAATAGTTGTTTCTTCTTTTTAATGCAATTTGCATTTCTTAAAAAAAAAAAATCATTTTGATGAGGCGATTAAGATTTAAGTGACATATTTTGTTAATTATATATCATAAATATATACTAACTTAAGCTTATATAATGAAAATTTGCATCTCATTTTGATGATATAAATCTCAAGTATGGATGAAAAACATTGAGAAATGTTAAAAAATTATTTAGGCTTCTTCTACTATAAAATTTGTTTGGCTCTGCGACTGATTTTGACTATAAATTTATTGAAAATAAAAATGAAATAATACCAAAATAAATTTTCAAAGTTTATAACCCAAATTAATTAGTGGAGCTTTGAAATTCTATGTCAAGATTCATATGAAGATGAATTTTATTAATTTTATATGTATGTGTAAGAGTCTCTACTTTCCTTGAGCGTGAAGGGATCAAAGATACCAATAGAAGATATCCAGATACCAGTAGTAGTTATAGCGTCATCATGTAATGCAAGACGTTGCCATTTTTTGCTTTGTGCCTCATCGATGCTCTTAATGGAGTGGTTAGGCTGTTGCCGTTCATGAGGATTACGATAATAGGGGTTGTGACGTGGGGGACCTCATTGGACGGTTAAAGTGATATTTAAAAACAATATATTCAAAATATCAAATTAATATAAGAAAGTTAATTCGAGAATATTCATAATAACTTCTAAATTTTTTACCGGCAGAACTTACAATATATATCATTTTAGGAAGAAGATTAGATCAAAATATTCTAAATAAAAATTGATGAAGAATTGATATATCATCAAAAATTTATCTTGATTAAGCATGAATCTAGAGGCAAAATCAAGTTGGAAACTTTCAAAATTAAATCTGGGACCATCTGAACTTCGATTTTAGCAAACTTATAGTCGAACTGAACGCCTCGAGAAGACGCACGCAACGACACCAAGTTCGATTCAATCCGAGCACAAATGGGTTCAAATCGAAGACCTGAAGTACATTTGGAAAGTTCAAACTATAAACTGAATGACCAAACGATTTCCTAGCGTGATATTCTTATAGTAGAATCGAGCGGCTCAACGAGACTATTCCAATGAGCCCAATATCATTGAATTATGATATCATTAAGACATTCAAATGCCCAGTAAACAATCCACAATCAAGGGGAACAATATCGGGCGTCCATTCAAACCACTCCCAACTTGCCATTGATCTCCTCTTTATTTATTGGCCATGCCACTCTCAAAAAACTATAAATCGACCCCTCACTCCTCATGAAAAGGGGGAGGAGGGGAGGAGGAAGCAAGGAGGGAGGAAGTATGGACTCAATCAAGGAAGAGAAATACAAGACCTCTCTTGCCATCAAGCTCCTCCTCGACCATCGCCTGGCCACCGAATATCATCGGGCTGTCTCTAAACTTATGCTGGGCCACCGATTGCCGCTAGACTTTCATCCGGCCACCAACTATTGCCGGATTAACGCTTGGCTGCCAACCATTACTGAACTTCCGCCCCGACAACCAACTATTGCCGAATTTACACCCGACCACCGACCATTGTCGGACTTCTGCCTGGCCACCGATTATCATCAGATATTCTCCCAACAACATTTGCCCAACTACGATCACTTGACCTTCATCGCTCGCTTGCCCAATACAGTCCTTCTGACCTCAGTCGTCATATAACGATCTTTCTAACCACTATCGCCCACCAAATATGGTCCTTCCGACTTTCGTCATCAGACTACGATCCTTCTGACCTCCGTCGCTAGGAAACAATCTTTCCTACCTCCATCACTCACTGGTACAGTTCTTATGACCATAGCCTCCCACATACTATGATCTTTCTAACCTCTATTGCCAGCCAACTACGATCTTTCTGACCTTCATTGCCAAATAGTAGACTTTCAGACCTCCATCGCCCCCAACTATGGTCCTTCTGACCTCCGTCGCCAGACAACGATCTCTCCCACCTCCGTCACTCACCGACGATGATCCTTTCAAACTTCATCGTTATATAATGATCTTTTTGACATTCGTCGCCCACTGACTACGGTCCTTTTAACCTCTGTCGCCATACAATGGTCTTTTTGACCTCCATTACATGTCGATTATGGTCCTTCCGACATCCATCACCAAACAATGGTCTTTCTGACCTCTATCGCTAGACTATTATCTTTTTGATCTTCGTCGCCCGTCGATTATAGTCCTTACAACCTTCGTCGCCAGACAATAATCTTTTCAACCTTTGTCACTCGTGACTACAGTCCTTCCAACCTCCGTTGCCAGACTACGGTCTTTCTGGCCATTATCGATTGCCGAATACGATCCTTCCGATCTTCGACGCAAGACTACGATCGTTCTGACCTTCGTATCCATATAACGGTCTTTCCGACCTCGTTAGCTCGCCGACTATGGTCCTTTTGACCACCGTCACTCGACTATGATCTTTTCAACCTCCGTTGCCCGCCGACTATGATCATGCAAACTAAATGAATATGTTAATAATGATTATTCCAATTCCTACTATATAATGCACTCTATATGATGTTTATTTGTTACATTAAGTCAAGGCCTTCCTCCCAAGGAAGAGCCTCATTTTTAATTGACTCCAAACACTAGTGGATTCATTCGAACTGGGTCAGACCCCATGGTTTTTTCTCCTTTTAGGGGTTTTCACATAAAATTTTTGTTGTTTCTTATGAATGCTCAACTCTCTATTTTATCTGATTGTGTGCTGGATCTTCGTACAAATCTAAGACATTAAAACTTTATATTTCTCTATCACCGTGAATATTCTAAGTCTCAACAAGAATATTTTTTAGAATCATTAAACATTATTTTAGAAGGGTATTATTGTGTGTTGGAATGTTGGTCATGATAGAGAATGAGAGAAAGTTTATTGTATGAAGACTTAATGCAAATACAAAAATAAAAAAAATTCGTGAGAGACAATAAATTTTTTTTTTGTGAAAAATACTAAAAACATTTTTGGGATCTAACTCAAATGAGATGATCATATATGTAAGTAGATATTGCATTGTTTAGAATACAAGCAAATTTTCATGTGATTATAGTTGAGAAAGTTGGCAGAAACAGTGAAGGGTGATGATTATGATTGGGCAATGCAGGTAAGGTAATAACGGTCGGGTAAAAATGGTCTGAAAATAATGGTTGAGCAACAGAGGTTCAACGATGGTGTTCAAGCAATAATGATCAGATGATGACAATGATTGTTGGCATCAATTGCCGGACGGAGCATCAAAAATTTTTATATCTCTAAACTCTTTTCTATTTCAGGTGAATGTCTCATTAATATGAGAATTAAATTTATGATTTTTTTAGGTGGTGTTGCAGTAATTTTAGTCAAAATCTCACAATATATTATATCAAATGGCTCAAGTTGATTCCTTCAATTATAGAGCACTCTTTTGGCATTTAAGTGTTCAACAATGTCCACATAATTGAGTGATCTTAAACAATTAAACTTGTTTTGATGTTAAGCATATAAGATTCAAAGATCTTTTGGTTCTCAAATTAATGCCACATTGTTCTTTATTATGCTTTATGTGCTTGCATTGGGCTTATTTGGACCCCTACGATTCACTTTTTTTTTTGTCGTTAGACTCATCTTTTCATTTGGACTAAAAATTTGTTGAAATTCAAATTTGAATAATCCAAAATTTAATGTTCAAATTTTTTTTAATTCAAATATTCTATCATGATTTATGTTTGATCAAATTAATTTTTTGATGACGTGCAAAAATATAATATACGAATATCACTATAATAATTTTAAAATTTATTATGGTCAAACAAGGATTTAAAAAATTTTAGTGTTTGGTTGGATAAAAAAAAAATGCAAAGTAAAGTAATATAAATGTAGTGTAAACTATTCTAGTTTGTTTTTGAGGCAAATTAAACTCATCCAGTTTTGAGCGAGAATAGTTTACATCGCAAGTAACTTAGCTTGACCATCACCAACTACCGCTAGCCACCACTGCTGGTTGCCTCCACCCACCTATGCCACCATCGCTACCCCCCGCTGGTCACCACTACCCCCCGCTGCAAACTGCCGCTGCCATCCATCACGGTTGCCATCATCCACTGTTGGTCGTCGCTGACACCAGCCACTGCAACCATCACCCATCATCGCCAGCCAGCATTGTCATCACCCGCCGATCACCACCATCTTTAGACTTTATCGTTGACTGCTAATGAGCTTCAACTTGATCATACATCATCGACAGATTTCTGCTCGAATAACATCAAAATTCTCCCCGTCTACTGGC
The DNA here is from genome assembly GCF_001605985.2 of Dendrobium catenatum. Lineage (NCBI taxonomy): Eukaryota > Viridiplantae > Streptophyta > Magnoliopsida > Asparagales > Orchidaceae > Dendrobium > Dendrobium catenatum. The sequence goes on from NW_021318633.1 coordinate 94,977, forward strand.
TCTCCTCCCGAGTATTATTACCGCTATATCTTCTCAAATCACCCTCGTATACAAGCATCAATTGATCTTCTTCTATCAAGAATCGTCTTTTAAGAATATAGTTTCTCCTCGCGACTCCTTATGTACAAGAGAGGGGTACTGAAGCTTGATAGAGAAATGCCACCTATCTACAACAGTGGAATGCCTCTAATGTAAGAAGAAGTTCGTAAGTGAAGACGAAAGAAAAAAAATCTACTTCTACAAAAAAGAGGGGCACTGCAGCTCGATAGGAGAATGTCGCCTATCACCGACAGTGGAATGCCTCCAATGTAAGAAGAAATTTGCAAGAGAACAATCAGAAGGAAAAAATCTCATTCTATACAAAAGAGGGGCACTGAAGCTTGATAGGGGAATGCCACCTATCTACGACAGTGGAATGCCTCCAATGTAAGAAGAAGAATGTAAGACAATAACAAGGAGCAACAATTCTAACTTCTACACACGGAGAGGGGCCCTGATTTTGTATTGGGAAAGTCACCTACTAAAAATAAGGAAGTGCCTCAACTGTAAAAAAGTCAGAATGTGGGGAGAGAAATAAAAGAAACGACTGCAAAAAGTCTAACTTCTGTATAAGAGGAGGGGCGCTGATTTAAGTAGGGAAAGTCACCTACGAAAAATAACGGAATGCCTCGACTGTAAGAAGATAGCCAGAGGAGAAGAAAGTGGAAGGAGAAAATTTTTCCTTCTATACTAAAGAGGGGCACTGAATTAAGTAGGCAAAGTCACCTACAAAAAACAACGGAAAGCCTCTAAAGCATGAAGAAAAATGAGAGAAAAGATGGGAAAATTCCAACTTATGTACAAGAGGAGGGGCGCTGAGTTAAGTAGGGAAAGTCACCTACTAAAAAATAGCGGAAGGCCATAACAACCAGAAAACCAGAAGAAGAAAGAAGAGAAATTTCCAACTTCTGTACAAGAGGAGGGGCACTAAATTGAGTAGGTAAAGTCACATACTAAAAAATAACGGAAAGCCTCAACTGTTAAAGAGTTAGAAGGTGAAAAGGAGAAGGTGCAAGTTTTCCCCTGGCCCTGTTGGGCTATTTATGTAATTTTTTGGGAAGAAAAGAATATTCCAGAATTTTCTGGAATTTTTTAAAATTTTTCCATTTTTTTTTTAAAATTTTTTGGATTTTTTTTTAGATTTTTTAAAAATAGGTGGGCCCCATAAAATTAAAAAAAAGAAAATTATATAACCGCGCGGACGCGCCATTTTGCACGTGCTGCCGCCGGCGGCAGCGGGAGGCCGCCGGCTGGCAAGCCGGGCGGTTCGACCTCCTAACCTTGTTCGGGCCCCATTTTTGGCCTGAACAGTCCAAATTTGACATTTTTTGGGTCCCCAAACACGTTTTTCGACATTCCGGACTCGATTTTGACACTTTCAGAGCTCATCGGGGCCTCTACGATCAAGTTTGAGAAAAATTTTAATTTTTAGAACATAATTTTTTACGATTCGACCAATGTGAAATGACGACACATATATTTTAGGACTCTTGGAGCTTCGACGTTCGAAAATAGGGGGGCAACTGATATGTCATAAAAAAAATCTTGATCGGGTCCGGAAAATAGGGGGGCAATCTTGATCGGCCACGAATCTCGAGGCAAAATCAAGCTATAAACTTCAAAAATTAATTCTGGGATTATACGAACTTCGATTTCAACAAAGTTAATGTCGAACTGATCATGTCGAAAATACAAACCCAACAACACCAAAATCGACTCAATCTAAACCCAAATGAGTCCAAATCAAGCACCCGAAGTGCTGTTGGAAAGTTCTTACCACAATTTGAGTTACCAAACGGTATTCGATTTTAAAGAGCTTATATTTGAATCAAACGACACGTCGAGATGAATCCAACGAGCCTAAGATCGTCGAATTTCGACATCATTAAGACGTTAAAATGTTTGACGAATGGTGTGGATCAAGGGATTCAATATCAGTCGTCCATTCGACCACTTCCTATTTGCCCATGATCTCACATCTATTTACAAGCTATGCCACTCCAGAAAATCTATAAATAGACACCTCATTTCTCATGAGAGGGGACCCAAGCAAAAAGAAGAGAAGGATAGGAGGGAATAACTCATCCTCGACCACCGCCAGAGTTTTGCCCGACGTCGAAATTCTACAGGACTTCCGAACGACGCCGGAGTTCTACCCGACGCTTAAGTGAAGCCAAAGTTCTGCCCGACACTTAAGTGAAGCCAAAGTTCTGCCCAACGCCAGAATTCTGCTCAATCTCCAAGTGACGCCAGAACTCTGCCCGATGTTGTAATTGGATCTCAAATCCGAAAGTGAAGCATTGTAAACTGTTTGTCCTAAATTTTAAGGACAAATTAGCCTTTTGTACTTCAAACAAATACTAGTGGAATTGTTTCAACTGGGCGTGCCCCCGTGGTTTTTTTCCTTTCCAGGATTTTCCACGTAAAAATCTTGGTGTTTCCATTTCTTTTCTATTTACGTGCTGGATATTCATACAACGCTGAAACAGAAATTTACTAACTCTATCGCCGCGTATATTCTAGCCCGCAACAACTTTAATCGTAAAATCAAAATGTTTAGAGTATACTTTTTTTTTTCCTTAACACAACCAAACGAGAATAATAATTCTCCCACATTTAATATACAAACAACTTAATATATTTTAATATTCAAATTATGTTACATTTAATTTAATTATGTTATTTATTTTATATTTCTTTTTAGCAAACCAAAACCCACCGTCGTCATCTATTTTAATTGGCTCAACGTCTCTTCAAGTCCAAAATACGGCATCTCCCGCCAATTATAGGGTTTTCTACAGTCTTTCCGGCAGCCACGAAACCCCCCCCCGAGTAAAATTCCGGAATAAAGATTTTGTTTTTGATAGATATAGGTTTAGGGTTATCGATGCGGAGCTCATGGAGACCTCTTTTCTTTCTTTTCAAACAAATCTGCCGATCGTGAGGGAAAAAGATGCACGTAACGATGATTATAACGTGACGTTGATTCTATCTCAAAAATGGCTATCAAGATCGATCCATATGTTTAATGGGCGCTCTCCTAAAGGAAGATACTTCTGGTTGCACTGCTCGGGTAATCTGCTAATTCTTAATTTTAGTTTTTTAAATGTGAAATGGCTTGAAATTGTGCTGGATTTGTCATTAAATTTTCTTATTTGTCTCATTAAATGTCTCTCGCTTTGTTTGAAGAGGCGTTTGACCTCTTCCTGTACAGCTTATTTGTATTCTAGTTTTTCCGTAATATCAAGCAGACCTTCAATAACTCAGTATAAACCAAAGCCAAACGGACAAATAGGAAAAAGCTACTAAAATTTTTATATATTATCACGAAAATCCATAGCTGATTCCAGTTTGATTCTTAATATTGACTATGAACTTTTCGTTTGTTGTTGCTGTGCTATGTGAACGTTTCAGTTGGCTTTATTTGAAGTTCTCAGTGGAAAAGAAAGATCAGAGGCAGCAAATTTTGTATATTGTGAAAAGGAAGTTGACATTGATTATCAAAGATGAAATGTTGTGGATACTGGAAAAATTTGGCAATTGCGTGCACAGATCAACAAGCTGGTGGATTGCTCATGCTAACCAATCTTAATAGACTAATGGTCGGGTTATCGGAATAATATTTGAACCTAAACTTATGCCAAAAATCATATCTTTTGCTCAGCAGCATGTTTTGGGATACAGTTGTATTATATGCGTAGTGCATTTAGTAACCAAATCATCTTTTGAAATATTTTTGAACCCTTAAATGTTTATCTTTCTGATTCTGAATGACTGAGTACTATCATGAACTTCATGAATGTTGTTGACTTAATTGATGATAGATTAACAATATAAAAAATAGTCTATATATAGGCTGCTACCATCTCTCTCTCTCTCTCTCTTTTAACAAGGAGAGGTAGAACCATAATTTTTTCTTAATATGATACATAAATTAATTTATTATTTGGAGAGAGCATGAATTGAATGTTTACTCTAGGCAACATCAAATTGTTGTGATTTATTAATATATATCAATCATATATAAAGACATTAAAAATTTAGAGGGGGCACGCCACGCCTTTCATATATAAAGACATTAAAAATAGCTTACTTCGGTCTCATTAATTATTTTTGGAAGAACTAGAAAACTCTTACGTTCAATGGCTATCTTCTAATTGATTGATTGATTGATTGTTTTGGTGTACCAAATCATATTAAAGATCTAAGTCATAAGAACGTTTTGTAGAGGCTTTTGTTTTACTCCTTTTAAATTTTAGAAAAATATTGTAATAATACTTTTGGATCATATCATAAACCATATAATTATTTTTTAGAGCTGAAACAAAGCAGTTGAAGATCTATCTTCTAGAGTCACTAAATTAAACCATATTATTATATTCATGAGTTTTTCTTAACACTGAGTTATGACACCTTGATTAAAAAAATCAATGTTATGAAACTATTAGCTACACAAATCATTTTCTTAACACTGCCGTTGTTAGGTCCCAAGTCTTGGATGAGAAAAGTGGAGGGTTGCGTTAAGTAGTCAACATGCAGCGTAAAACTTATTGAATAATCATGACATGAATCCTTTAATATATTGTGTTAATGCTAGGATGTTCCCTGGAAGCGACGTATTATATGACCTGAATACAGTGAGAAGCGTACAATGACCATTACACCGGTGCCCGGATGCAGTGTTAAATAGGCAAGAGTTCCCATATCATGAACAGATGTGGGCAAAGAAGCTAGTATATAAAACTAAAATTAGGATACGATCTTAGAATATAGGTTCCTTTACAAGCAAATTAATAAAATTAATAAAACTTATAATTCATAGAAGGATAAATATTTTATGCATTTAGAAAACTAAATGGGTTGAAGAGAAGACTAAGGAGATTGATCGTTTTGAATTTAAACTATGATATTATGGTAAGACTTCATTTGTTTCTTCCTCTCCTTTTGTGAAAGGTAGTTTTAGAAACAATGGTTAAATGAACACAATTTTCTAACAGAGAAACAAATATCAAGCTTCTCAAAACAGTAGAAAAATGAAGTTCTTGTGGGCTCCAAAAATTCCATTTTGATGTGCCCGACCTCTCTGCATCATATATGTATTTCTTTTTTTATTTGTTAATGATGGCGGAGAGTTTTAACGGATTTAAGTTCTGGGTGAATTTTCAGAAGACAGATTGGGTTTAGATAAGACACTACCTAGAGATTTCACCCTCATTTTGTCAGGATTTTTTGATATGAGTTCTGGTTTTCTATAGGTGCAAGCCCCTATAGTTAATTACCCTCTTGATAATAAGAGAGAACTTTCTAGGTTGTAAATCCAGTGTATAATAACAACAATTTTAGGGTTTGAAGTTTGGATATGAATTTTGTAGTTTGAAACTTAAATTTTATTACCATAAACTTAAAACTGGCGATGGGGGGAATAAAGACGAGCCTAATCAAGATACCATGGTTCCATCGTCCCGGGTTGTCATGTTCCCTGGTCTACTTAGTCAGAGGAGGTAGTCTACCGAACCTGATAGAAAACACCTTATCAGTAACCATGGGTTGCTTCGTCCAAGAATACCTTGTAGACCTGGGTTGGTGTTTGTCTAAGGGGATGATCAGAATCCACCTTAGCTAACAGAGGGCTTTCATGCCTATTAAATATACCATATGATTCATCGCTCAAGGGTTTGACGCCGTTAGGGACATACAGACTTTGGCCGTGATCGTAATATAATAGTACCATTTTGCGGCCGCCTGATCAGAGGGCACGTACCATGTCCCTGCTGGCAAGAGGTTATTTGAGGATGAACCTTAGTGATACACTCGATACAACATTCACTCTTTATGAGCTAATGTTAATTTCAAATTTATCACCCCTGAAAAATGGTTGCGGGAGGTGGATGATTTTTTGGTTTTAGGGTTTTAGGTGATATGTTTCATTTTAAGAACTTTTAACTTTTATTGGATTTGAGATTTGACTCATTCGGTTGGGATTTGCGATCAACACAGCCATCATCAAGGTGGAGTTAAAGTCACTTTTATTGTGGTAGAAATTTGGGAGGCATTTTATGATTCAAGTCAGGTTAACTCCCGTCCTTTCGAGGAGGAGAATGAGACTTAAGTATTTGACATGTGCAGCATTCTCAGACCATTGAATTATGGAATCATATGTGGAGATCAGAGCATTTGACCCTGCATAGCATTCTTGAACATTTGTATTTATAATTTTAACATGTTTGTCGGAGCACATGTATGGTATAATTAGTTTGAAAATGGAATGTTATATTAGTGAGCATTTTGGCCCTACGCGGCATTCTAAGACATTTGTGTGTGTAACTTTGATATGTATGTCGGGGCACATACATGGATTTTGTTCTTCAGTTTAAGGGATCATATTTAATACATAAGAGACATTTTAAAATATTTAAATATGACCCATTTACGTAAGTGATTTTATTTAGAAAAATGCCCATGATTTCATTTAAGGGCCCACGAACGCCTTCTGTCCACTTGTACACATGTTGCGAATCCGGTGGCGTTACTCTAAATCCGGTTTGAGTTGTATTTCGTAGAAGATGTGTTGTTCATTTATTCAAGCTTGTCATATCATCTACTATAGCTTATAAGAGATGTTTATCCAATAGACATTATAAGATTGTGTTCTTGCTTTTAAATGAACTGCATTAGTTGCTACGATTCTTCTGCTATCTCCTATAGATCAGTTAAGTATATTACAAATTCATTGCTTCTTCTCTTTAAGCATTAGTGATATGCCTTCTTTTAGCAAAATGAAGGATAATTATCGCTAAAGAGCATTGAAAAGAAGTATCACTATTGAATTCAATTGAATCCCTTGTATAAAGTACATCATTAACCTAATCATTGGTTGATGTTGTACATCATACGGTAAACTAACACAATCATCGTCAAATCTTGTTCCAAAATCAACTTGATCAATCTTATTATCATTAGAAGTCTTAGAAAGGCACCCGATATTTTCATCATCAGAATTAGGCTCCCCCCTTTTTTTGAGGACTTTATTATGATAGTCATTTGCTGTTGTTGTTCATAGACATCATCATTGCTATCTCCTTATACATGTCTGTAGGTAAGCTGTTACCTTTATTGCATGTTCATGTTGTTCAATCACAAGTTCCTTTGATCGTGAGAAGGCTATCATTACAATTCTTCTATTAGTATCAATTTGCATTTAATTTAGACTTTGTAATTTTGCAATTTATAATTTTATTTTAAACATTATATCATACTCATTGTATAATGTTCCAATTCAGATCAAATTGGGTCCTATTTCATTTAGTTTTTGGTCCCATGCTTTCACTGAAAATTTCGGCAGTCTCCCGACGTCCCCTCCTCGTGAAGGGAGGTAGGGGAGGGCACTTGCCCTTTTTGCTCGACTCGACCAGATCAAATCAACGGTGAGGAGTTTGGGAGAGCAAATCGATCCCATTAGATAGTCTTCGAGTCTTTAAATCATGTGCAACCTGTTAATTTAGCAATTTAATTTAATTTTAATTGATTTTTTTAAAAATATTTTTATTCATCTTAAAAATCCGGCAGCCTTCCGGCGCCCCCTCCCTGCAAGTCTCCGGTTGGGGAGGGCATTTGCCCTTTTGGCTTGATTCGGTTGGATCAAATCAACGGCGAGGAGGTTGTGAGAGTGATCGAGTCTTAAAGTCTTCAATCCCTCGGCCGAATCAGCTCGATGACCAATGGCTTCGGTGGACCAAATCAATCTCGAGATTTCCTTCAAGTCTTCGATATGTTGCAATCCTATTTGATTAATTTTATTTAATTTTATTTTGAAAACATTCTTTTATTCCCCTCAAAAATCCGGCAACCTTTCGGCACTCCCTCCCCGCAAGGGGAGGTTGGGGAGGGCACTTGTCCTTTTGGCTTGACTCAACCAGATCAAATCAACGGCGAGGAGATTGGGAGAGCGATCAAGTCTTCAATCCCTCGGCCGGATCAGCTCGACGGCAAAGGGATTTGGGGGGCTGAATCAACCCCAGGAGTTCCTTCAAATTTCTCTTGTTGCGGTGCCTGTTATTTTTTATTTAAATTTAATTTTAAAAATATTTTTTTTATTTCCCCAAAAAAATCCGGCAGCTTTTTAGCTGCTCCTCACGAGGGGAGATTGGGGAGGGCACTTGCCCTTTTGGCTTGACTCGGCTGGATCAAATTAATGGCGAGGAGATTGGGAGAGCGAAACTATCCCAAAAAGAGTCTTCAATCCCTCTGCCGAATTAGCTCGACGACCAAGGGCTTCGGGGGTCTGAATCAACCCAGGGATTTCCTTCAAATCTTGGTTCCTATTTGAAAATCCTCTCACCATTCTCTCTCTTTTTTTAATTATATATATGATATTATATAAATAATAATAATATAATCATAATATATTTTTATATAATATTATATATTATAATATCATGCAATAGAGATATAAGAAAAAGAAGTTCGATTGGGCAAGGAGTTGTCTGACGGTGCGAAAGGATGAACGAGAGTTCAGGTAAGGTCTTCGATTTCCTTTTTGTGTATTCCTTTGTGCTTATGAGAGCGGATGAGAGGAGTCATTTTTGTGTCGCTAGTGTGCGGTTACTTGCGATCGTAGGTGATCGTGGGTCGACGGTTGTGTCCGAGCCGTGGAATGGGTGGAAGTTAAGTCTACATTCAACAGTTCCCTAAAAAATATTTCTAGAGAAGCGTTCCATCCAAATAGCCACAAAAAATTCTCCATTTCTAAATGGAAAAGGAGAAAAAATGCCAAAACAAACGAGGCCTAAGTGTTGTACTAGAAATGATGTAAGTATGATTATAGATAAGAGTTTAAAAGATAATGTTGTAAAAATTAATATAATTGAAAATAGAATTATAGTCATAAAGATTGTTGTTGATGATATAATTATTAATATTATAAATGCTTATACTCTTCAAATATGTTTGAATATGTGTTCAAAATTAAAATTTCGAAATGACTTAGAAGAATTAATACAAAAGATACCTCTTAAAAATTTTTTTGTTAGAGGATATTTAAACGGACATATTGGTAGAGATAAATGATTTTAAAAGCATTTATGGTTGCTATGGGTTTGGAGTGACTAATGAAGGTGGTCAGATCATATTAAATTTTTATAATTTATGACTATGTAATTACTATACCTTATTTAAAAAAAGAGATGAACATTTAATCACTTATAAGAATAGATATAATAGAATTCAAATTGATTACTTTCTTATAAGAAAAAAAAGACCGTTTAGATCGTAAAGATTGTAAAGTTATTATGAGTGAAAGTTTATGTACCTAACATCGCTTATTTGTTTTGGACATTAAGATGAATGAGCATAATATAAAAAATAAAGTAACACGTTGCTCTAGGATTAGATGGGGGCTTCTGCAAATATTAAAAAAAATATTTTTGAGAGTAAGATTCTAGACCTTAAGATTTTGTTTGTGCACAAGAAAGTTAATGTTATGTGAGATGAAATAGCTAGTGATATTAAGAAATATTGCAAAAGATGTAATTGAAGTATTAAAGGGAGAAGCTCCTAATAGTAAAAATAGTTGGTAGTGAAATCAAAATGTGAAAAAAAATATAAAAAATAAAAAAAATTCGCTATAAAAATTAGTTTAGATAAAAAAATCTGATAATTAAGAAAGATATAAAGAGTAAGCAGTCTACGAAAGCAATATATGATGAAAAGAATTTAGCTTTTAATGATTTACATGATAAATTAGATACTAAGGAGGGTGAAAGATATATGTATAAATTATCCAAACAAAGAGATATGAATAGTAAGGATTTAATGCAAGTGAAGTGCATTAATGATGAAAATCAAAATGTACATTTATTTAAAGAAGATATTTAACAAAGGTGGATGAGATATTTTGCTAAACTTTTCAATGAAGATTGTGAGAATACGATTGACTTTAGTGACCTTAATAAATATTTTTGTTTTTATCGGCGTATTAGTAAAACAAAATTAGAGAGACTTTAAATAAAATGAAGTGTGGAAAAGCTGTTGGACCTGATGATATTCCAATAGACGTGTGGAAATGTTTAGGAGATGAAAGAATTTATTGTCTACTATACTTTTTAATATTATTTTGAAGCTTAAAAAGATGCCAGATGAGTGGAGAACGAGTTTATTGATTCTTATTTTTAAGAATAAATGTGTTGCACAAGATTGTGCGAGTTATAGATGAATTAAGTTAATGTTTCATACTTTAAAACTTGTGAGAGAGTTATGGAGCATAGGTTACGATGTGATACTAATGTTTCTTAAAATCAATTTGGACATGCTGGGTAAGTCTACTTTGGAAGCTATACATTTATTGAGAGGTTTGATGGAGAAGTATAGAGAGAATAAGGAGGATCTTCATATGATATTTATTGATTTAGAGAAAGCATATGATAAAGTTGAAGTTATAGAAAAGAAAGGAGTTAATAATGCTTATATTCAAGTCATTAGGTATATGCATGCATGTGCTATTACCTGTGTTCAAACAAAGTGTTTTGACTAAGTATTCTCCTATTTCTGTTGGATTACATCAAGGATTAGCCTTAAGACCATATGTTTTTGCTTTAGTCATAGATGTTCTCTCTAGACATATACAAGAGGTTGTACCTTGGTGTATGCTTTTTGCTGATGACATTCTTCTTTTTGATAAGACTAGAGATGGAGTTGAAGGTAAACTTAAATTATGGAGATCAACTTTATAGTCTAAAGTTTTTTGTTTGAGTAGGTCTAAAACTAAATATATGGAGTGTAATTTTAGTAGTAATAGATTAGTGGAGAGTTTGTGACTTTGGGCGATCAAGTCATTAATAAGAGTACATGTTTTAGATATATTGGATTTATTATGAAGAGTGATGGTGAAATAGATGGGGATATTATTAGCATAATTCAAGTTGGATGGTTGATGTGGAGGAATACATTAGGCTTGTTGTGTGATAAAAAATTCCTCCTCAAACTTGAGGGAAAATTCTATAAAATGATGATTAGACTTGCAATGCTTTATGGTCCAGAATGTTGGCCATTAAAAGAGAAGCATAATATTAAGTTAAGTGTTGTAGTGATGAGGATGCCCAGGTGGATGAGTGGCTTTACTCTTAGATACAAGATACAAAATGAGCATATATATGTAAAGATTGGAGTAGCTCTAGTGGTAGATAAGATTAGAGAGAGTAGCATTAGATGGTTTGGTCACATAAAATGGTTTTTTTTCGATGACCCGGTTAGGAAAGTGGATATATTAGATTTGACTTATGTTAAGAAAGGTAGAGGTAGACCTAAAAAGACTTGGATAGAAAATATAATAAATGATATTTCTTTATTAGATTTAGATTAGAATTTGACTCTTAACATGATACAATAGAAAAAAATGATTCATGTAGCCGACCCCACATGGTGGGATAAAGGCTTGTTGTTGTTGTATATAAAGGTCCATATAGGTAGGAACTAGGAACATCACTTTGTTGAATGCATGGTACATACCTCTTCCAAATCTATTTTTCCTTACTTTTATTGTTGTTCGTTAGGTTGTTGGCTAGCTTGATAATTTTTATGTATGCTAGGAAAGGTTGGAAAACATGAAGCATTACATGAATCTCATGTCATTGGGATCCATATGGGCATACATGCTTCTTGGAAAAAATAAAAAAATAAAGAGGAAAATAGCCTTAAATCATTTTATCGGAACCTTATAGAAACAGACGAGGTTTTTCTCAAGAAAGTATACATAGTAGATTTTTTTTGTTGCAGGTATTTGTGAGGTTTCTAGGAACTGTTTTGATTGTTTACAGACAAAAGTAAATCAAGTAAGACTGTTAGCTTTCACGGAATTAGATGATAATTGTTTGTTTTGGAGATGAAAGCTTTCAGGATATGGAGATAGAAACAGATCCTTTACTTCTGATTTAATTTGTAGCATTTGTGATCTTTAATTTTATTTGTCACATAAGGAGCATTTAAAGTGTGTCAATTTTAGACCTAGTTGGGTTCCTTTCTGAATTCTGATTGAGCATGTGTTCAGAAGTCATGATGTTACCATATTGGAAGTGTAGCAATTTACTTGTGTGATTGCTATCTTTATGCTTTCAAGCGAGGTTTACTTATAAATATTGTTGAAAATTTGATACAAAGTACAACACTCTTTTCTCCATAATTTTTTTTTCAAGCATATAAATGAGTTGCCACCCTCAACGAGAGAAAACTTCCTATTGGAAAATTTGATGATAACTTCAAGTTTTCGACTTTGAATTATAGCGTGTGAAGTCCAAACCAAATTGTGCTTCCTGATACGCATGAGAGGTTATCATCATCATTAAGTTTCAGCTTCTGCCAAAAAAGTTAATAGTCTGATATATTAATCTTCCTTGGAATTGATTCCTTTGAAATTGTATTTGGTGTCTAGTTTAATGTAATAAAACATTTTGCAAAACTATATACCCATATTCTTAACGGCCTACTCTCTTTTTATCCGGTCTTCCCATGTCGAATTATTCTCATGAGCTTTACCAATGCTCTGTCCCTGCATGTGTTCATCCTTTTATTCTTGTTGCACACAATGTACGTAAGACTTTTGATGAGGACATCGACAGATGCTACCGACATGTTTATCGACGGAGGAATCCCAGATCTACGGCCACGATTCAACGCCTCTACTTTTGATTTATTTTCATGATATGTTATTTAGTTATTTGTCGTTTTCCGTTTTTTCCCCTTTGGGGAGTTGTTTTGTTATTGTAGCCCAGAGGGCAATTTCATACTTTTTCTTTTCATGAGTGGAGACTTATATATAGTGGTCTCATATGTTGTAATTTCTTTGATGAATGTTTAATGAAATTTCTTGTGTTTCTTCTTTTTCTTGTGTGATCACTAAAGAGAAGGGAGAGAGCTCGTGGTGAGCAAGTGCATGGTCCACCAGTCGTTGGAAGAGTCCATGGCTCATCAAATTTCTTCTTTTCTAATTTTTTTGTGTTTCTCTCATCCTCCTTCCCCTCCCCACCCGCTGGCCATTTCTCAAGCCCACCTCCACCAATCACTTAACCACCCCACCCCTTTTATCCTCTAGCTCCCCACCTCAAGTCCAACCACCATCAAAGCCTACCCCAACCCGACAGCAAATTCCCCCACCACCCTTGGACCGCCGGCCCCATCCCCTCTAACCAAACCACTATGATGATTTCAATCATCATAATGAGTCCTTAATTTAGATCTAGCATTAAAAGAAGGAATTGGTGAATTTTGAAATTCAAAATTTGAAATTAAAAAACTTTCCTTATTTGCGAAATCTAAATAAGGAAAGTTTTCAAATTCGAAATCCAAACGAAATTTAATTTAAGGACTCATTATTTTCCCTCATAATTGTCCAAGTTCGTTTGAAAAGCACTTAATTCCCCTTAACCCCTCCTCCCTCTCTCTCCATGACGTCGGCCCCAACTAGGGCTTCTCCCCATTACTTTTTATTCAATGCTTTAATTGCAATTAATTTGAAATCGAATTTCAAATTAATTCCCTCCACTTTTACTCAAAACTTGAAATTATTTTCAGATTTGGGATTAAAACTTTCTCCTCCCTCCCTCCTAAGTCCTAACCTAACCTAATCCTCCCTCCTCCAAGCCGCCTCTCTCTCCAACCCCCTACCTTCTTGTGAAACCCTAGTTCTCTCATGAAACTTGAAGCAAAGAGAAGAAGACAACCTCCCCTCCCAACCTCGCCATTGGTACATGGCTGATCCTGAGGTTGATCACGGACTCGTTCTCAATTCTCAAGGGGAGGTTGACATCATCCGCTCACCGTTCTTTGACCCCGGGTTTGGAGCCGAAGCCACTGTCAAGGAATACGTGGATCGCATCCTTCCCCACTTGGCGGAATTCATCGACGAACAAAAGTTTCTTGAAGAGTGGAAGATCACCAGACGACTCCCCGTTTCCCCACCGCCGGCTACCAATCTGTCAACGAAGGTCCTCGGCGCCATCTTCCTAGTGGTAATATCCTTCTTCATTGGACTCGTCTTCCTCCGCTAACCCAAAAGAGAGCATGAAAGAGGCGGTACTCAAGGTGAACATCTCTTTGTTAAAAGATGGATTTTGTTACGAGCATGTAATATTTGCTATTTATCAAGAATTTTGGTTGGATTGTATGGTTAGCATCAAAAGCATTTCTTTGGCCTAAGCAAGTTGATTTCTTCAAATTCTTAATTCTCTTTTATATCCAAGTAATAAATTTTCGTGAGCAAAGCTTTATTCAATTGTTCCTTTTAATTTTCAAGGTAACTCCTAGTAGCTTCACATCAACTTTGCCTCTCTTTTTTCCTTTTAGTTCAAATTCTAGCATTCTCATAATGTCAAAATTTTATTGTTTGTTGCAAAGATCCTCAGGCAGTGAAATTTTTTAATTTTAGCTGGTCCTTTTGATATATTAAAGAAACCCCCTTTGAAGTGACTTAGTTTTCATTTTAGATATCTTAAAAGCACATCGTAGCCTACCATTTTTTAACCTCGAGCAAGAACTTTGATCAAACTGAAGCATCAGTTTATCATACCTTATGCTGTGCCTCATAATTTTACTAAGCCCGCTGAAGCTGCCTGTTATGGGTTAGTTTTTCATTACCTTTGAAATCTCTCTTTATGGCTATTTTTTCTATTCCTTGTTTAACATCAAACAACTAAGAACCTGTCAAGATAAAATATCACTCGATTTACAGTTATGACAAGTTTTGTTTTCTTTAGTGTTTTCTATTGCTATAACATAGAGTAGTTTCATTTTGTGGTTAACCCCACTCTTCTTTCAGTACAAATCATTAAAGACATGCATGCCGCCAAAAAATGTTTCCTATGGCAATTGTAAAGAGAAATTTCTTTTTTGTTTTGCTTCTTGTTTTTTTACTTTGTTGGTATAGTATTTGGTAAGTTTTAATTGACCCAAAAAAGTTTTCCTTTTGTTCATGCGTACCTTTTTGGATGATAGCCTATTCAGTATATTGTGGTTCAATGACTTTTTAAAGTTTTACTTGTTTTTCACTTTAAAATTTCCAGTATTATTATAATCTGCCTGTGGATATAGTGGATGTCTTATTCATTTCCAATTAAGATGTTTGCATTCAATTTTCTTATTTCAATTTGCGGCATGCCAATGCCAATCTTACTCACATTCCTTTTTTGATTTTTTAAACTTATATCTTCATTTTTTTAACCAGGCATTTTCACATAATTTAAAAAGCTGATAATAGGTTATTCTTATTTAAGCAGCGAGAATAATCAAACACATACATAAGCAATCAATCCCTTTTACGTAGGATAGGAAACAAGCTACACTTCTTACACATAATTATATTCACCCTCTATTTTTTACTTTGTGCAAAAATTGACTTTGTCATATTGATTTATTGTAGCACCATGATATTTATATTTGTTCTAGCATGTTAATAAGCATAGACCAAAGGAACCAAAATTGTCCTTTATATTAGTGGTCAATTACATTTGTTTAATTATGAAGCTTAAGTCCATGGCGAGGGCAAACTATTTGATATTTTTTATTGACATATTTTCCAAATATATGATGTAAGACCAAACGTAATACTCTTACATGTCTTAATGATATCCTCATGTAAGAGTTGTCTACTACATTGATCATCACTCCTTGATGGAGCTAGATGGTGGGCTGAATTGGAGTGAGATGATGAGGGTTTGTTATATATGGAGTAGAGAGCGTGAGGTGAATGTTAGTCGCAAGTCAATTTTTGCAGTAATGTCATCAAGGGGTTGAAATGACGGCCAGAGACCCACTCTTAGGAATTTGGGAGCAGAGCCTCTAAAAAGCATCCAATATTTGTGGTTATTTCATAGATAGATGTATTGAAATCATGTACTCTTAAGTTAAATCATTTGCACTTAAAATGAAAATCTGTATAAACCATAAGTTGGATTGATACATGATTTAAAGTTGCCTCACCCTCGAAATCATAGGTCTACATGAATAATTGTACTAAAATGAGCAAAATTCAAGCCATTGAATAATCACTTAATAATTGTAGATATATCTGGTTAATTATATCAATGCTATTATATGGTATGCATATAAATATAAAAATATAAAAATAATATAAATGTAAGTCCAAGACATTAATGAATATAAATTGGAATACACCGCAATCGACTTAGTAGCGAATGAGTGTTAAAAGAGTGACAACAATGGACTTCACTGTGGTCCGTCAGGTTGTGGGATCTTGCATCATAAAAATTAAAGTAGCATAGGTGGAAGAAAGAGGAAAGTGCTTGTGGAACTTATTTTTAGTGGAGCTACCTTTGATAGTGTGGCGGGGAAAGTGGGGAAGGTGATCCTCTCATACACAAAAAATGATGTTGGAGAGTGGGAAGATTGCCTGAATTGGTTTAGTCGTGAGGAAAAATGGGAGAAAGGGACTAAGGTGGCCAGGAAAAAGTGGGAGAAAGTGATTAAGGCCACATTTTTGAAGAAGATGCATCGTGCATTCCATGTATGACATCAATAGAGGTTAATAACCTTTTATTTGACCATTGATGTGAGTCAAAACATAGATTTCTAGCAAAAAAGTGCGTGAGAGATTTTTTGCATCCTTTTTAGAAGGATGTATAATATTTGGCCGTGGTTGAGCCATGCCTCTTGAGTCTTTCTGAATGCTCGGGGGAAAATAAAAGGCAAATACCAAAGAATTCTTTGTCGTTCTTCGTCATTCATGAGTGCCCATCATTTTCTTTGTTAACTAATTCATTGCCCCTTGCATTTCATGTTTAATGCATAAAGAAAAAAAAGTTGATAAGAACTACTTTTTAGTATATAGATAATGCAGTTTACAACATATGTGTGCCTTTTGTTATTTATTATGTAGGCATAAGTGGTTGTCTTATTTTTTAAAAGGTTTGTAGTAATAGTTCTGGCATGAAAATGGAAGATTTATCAAGGGTTATGTATTGATGAGTAGACATTCTATTAAATTTGAGAGTTTAGTGTAATATATTTATTAAAAGAAAAAAAAATAAAATTATGGAGTTATTCTTTTCCCCTTAATATTTCTCTGAGAATAAAGAAATAGTCTTTTTTTTTTTTATGTTTTGTAGTGTTAGTTATGAGTAAACTAATGGGAGTGATGTAAATCATAAATTCAAATAACTCAATTTGACATGTTGGTTGGGAGTTTATGCTATCAACCAAAAAGTCTTGAGTTTGAAACTTGTATATGTGATGTGTGTGTGAATTTATGTTTAATTCGCTCAAAAGTAAAAAAAAAAAAATCATAAATTCCACCTCAATTGCGTATTCGGGTATTGAGGTGTTTTTCATTCGTAAGGCGAGGCGTAAGCCTCAAGGCATTTTGAGGCGTAAGCCTCAAAATCAAAAGATTGCGTAAACAGAAAATGATAAATTTTTTATATACTAATGAGTGAATAATATAAAACATAAAAAAACATAAAATATAAAGTGAAATCAAAATATCCCAATAATAAGACAACATGAAATATAGTTCAACTCAAAATTCTATCTTTTCCAAAACTCAGTATTCTTTTCATTAATATATAATTCAAATTTCCAAAAATAAATAGCAATGACATATCACATAAGAACTCATAAGTCATCAGCACTATCATCACAAAGGGGTTCTTCATTTGAATTATCATTATGATGAACTGCTCTCTCCCCTTCCTCCTCTCCTATAGAGTCCAATGTCAGGCATTTACTTCAAGATTTATGTACGTTTTAATATATATAGCGTGAGGCGTAAGCCTTATGCCAGTGAGGCAAGGCGGGCCTCAATGAAGTTGAGGCACAAGCCTCATAAAAAAAACTCGAGGCATAAGCATCAAGGTGTTTTTTACTGGAATTGCGCAAAGGTGGGCTTCAAGGCGAGCCTCATATTGCGCAATTTTAAATCATGCTCACTAGTCTAAAACCTTATAATCTCTTGGCTTGATTTAAAAAAAAAAAATGATTATGGCTTTGAGATTAGGAAAATTTGTGTTTTTTACCAAATTTGTTTGGGCCTATTTATGTAAAAATAGAAAAATATCTCTTAGCTAGCTATATTTTAGACAAGGATTTTAATATGATTATTGCCGTTAGATGAGGAAAATTTGTGCATTTTTTGAATATATTTGGGCCTATAAAAAGGTAGTTGTAAAAGTATAAAAGATGAACTAATAAAAAATGCTATCCTTAATAATGTGATTTAAAAAGTACATAACCTAATATAATATCTATAATGTCCAGTGAAAAATCTACAAAAAAACTTATGTAATATTTGTATCTTTTAATATAATTACTTGCCAAAGCATCAACATTTTCTTTTAAGTTGGAGAATACGAATATTTCAGTTCTGACTTTTTAAAAAACAACTGATTTAGAGTTTTGACAAAATTGGAAATATGAAGAAAAAAAATTTTCCTTGGACATCACATCTTGAATGTAGTAGCAATTGATTTAATGTGTTTAGTACATTCATGAAAAATAAAATTTCTAATAATGTATACAACACAATGATTTTCATAATATAATATCATAAGTTTAATGATGAGAAACCTAATATCCCAAGAGAGTCAGAGCATCTAACTTAGATTTATCGATTTTCAAATTTAAAATAGGTAAGCTCATTTATTATAGAAACACATTGAAAAGAATGTATGAGTTTTCTCCTTATCATATTTGGGGCAAAATCAATGATATTAGATAACTTTTGATTTAAATAAAGAGAATATATTTTAGGATCTCTTTCATGAGTATGTCCCAAAATCTATATTTTCACATGTCAAAGTTTAATTTATCAAAAAATAGTAATTAAATAATGATCATAGTCAAAATCCATGGTGTGAGTGCCAGCAAGGATCAAGGATGTAAAGCCTTAGCATAAGTAGCTTGCTATGATATTAATTGTAAGAAATATGAAATGCCAAGAAGGGAGGGGGATTTGGATTTACTGCTGATTTTTTGCACAAACAATTTACTTATAAATTTATACCAATTCAAATCCACATAGTTAAACTAAATGAAAATAATTTAACTGTATAAAGCACAACAAAAACACCACACAAGTAGATTAAGGTATAAGATTAAGATCTTAGCAAGTTATTTGAGTATTTAACTATAATGAATAGATTAACCCAAAAACATGAGCTAGAACAATATATGCCACAAAATATCAAAGCCACCACAAGTAGTGCACAACTAGTTAGTTATTATACAATTGATTATGCTAAGATTAAAAGTATATCACTATAAGGTTAATATATAAATGTCACTCCTACAATATTAGCACTTGGAATGATAAACACTTGAATCACCATAAATCATTCAAGCATAGGCAAGCAAATAAATAAATTACAAGGAACATAGATCTAAAGAGCCACTATAGTACATATTTTTTAAAGCTTCCATCATCTCAATTGGGTTAAGTTTCACCTAGCCAACATCTGAACTAGGTTCTATCTATCCTTGAACTTGCAATAACAAGCCTAAAATCTCTCTTGATGGAGAAGCCCTTATCCTTACACTATTTTCACATGCTAGTTCAATCCAAACACTACTATTACTTTCCAAGAACTTAGTAAACATTCACTTATAGGAGAAATGAACCAATGTTTTCTTAAACTTTGGAGAACTTGATATTTCACCTAACATAATCTATCTAATACAATTATATTTCAACTACTGAATAAAATACTCTTGAAAAGAACTTGCAAATCATTTGGGTTTGCTTTTTTATAGTTTTGCTTTATAGAGAACTATCACGGTTCTATTTTGTTATATTTTTATTGTTACTTTATAGAAAGGAAAAAAAAGCTGTGTTGTACTCATCTCAATGCAAATTCAAAGAGTTTAAAACCCATATTGACCAATAGTTTAGCTTAGAAAATTCTTAAATATATAATTTTTTCTTCTTTGAAATTTTCATGACAAGAATTAGCTTTTTATAAATATATTTATCAATAGTTTGATAGTTAGAAGAAGACTTTTGTTTGATTTTTCTTAAAAGGGAATTAATTTGATAATACCCATAGTAATTTCATCCAGTGGATTGTTAGGTTTTTCTGCACCTGGAATACCTAACGGGTCTATGAGATATCTTGTGGGTTTATAAATTCGTCTCTACTGGACCACTGTTGTCCCATATGTTGGCAGTGCTTTGGAGTCCATTTGAGCTTTTACAACTTTTTATAAAGGTAAATTTGAAACTGATCAGTAGGAAAAGTAAATTTTTTTTTTTAAATTATTGTGAGTATTATAAATATTTTCTTTTGAAAAGTAACTTCCACATATTAATAAATTTGGTTATAAAAAATATTTTTTTTTGAAAATCAGCAATAGTATTAAGAAAGTTGTAAGCTAAACAGTGTGGTTGTGATTTGAAAAATAAAATATCTTGAAAGCTGTTAGAACTCACCCTTAGAATTATTGTAAGGTGGTAATTTCAAGGCAGTTATGATTTTATTGTTATTTCATGTACTTTCAGTATTAGTATATCATATAATATACTGTTTCACTTCAGCATAGTATTTTTATTCAATAGGAGAAAATTGAGACAGAAATTTGACTATATGATATACTTCATATTATTAATCACTTAATATATATCACATTTTGACAACTCCAAGGAATTGATTAATAAAAGCAAATTCTCATGAACTTGCAAAAAAAGTAAAATATATAATTAAGAAATATTCTTGATATTAAAATGAAGTTCTCATTTCTGCATTGGTAGCACGCACGAGAGGCCCAAGTGGTTGTATGTTGCTCGATCTGCTTCGAGGCATGTGTGATGCTCCTCTTCCACTTAATCAACTTTGGGCATTGCAAGAATTGGCTCCTACTCTCAGTGTGGAAAATTCAGCCACAGGGGGGATTGGACACTCGACTCTCTCTCTCGATTCCGCTGGCTTCAGGCTGGAAGACAAAGAAGTCCCGCTCGCCTCTTACATGCTCGATTCTCCTCTCGATTCTGTCTTTTATGCAGAAACGAACACACAAATCTGAAAGGTAAATCATAGTGAAAGATATATCATAGTACAAAAAATAATTACAAGAAAGTAAAAGAGCTTGCAAACCATATTTATAATGGTTTGGTTAAAATCTACTTACATTCATTTACCAAAGGGCATCCTCTTTGGTTATTGCATGAACTCAAACTCCTTTGGCACTCATCTAGGTGGAGAAACCCTTCTCTCTTAGTAGGTAGATAATGACTTTTACATACTCCGAAGAATCTCCCATTTTCCACCTCTTGGCCTGACGAAAATGTCGTCCCTCCTTTAGCACCTCGCTCCGACGGTGATGATGATCCTTGCTTTCTCCCCCAAGCTTGATGGAGATGCTGATCCCTAGCCTTCTTGGTTGGCAATTCTTTTGCCCAAAAGACTTTTCTTCATAAACCTCCTCTCGCAAAGCTCCACCAAAATATAATAGGACCCACGGTGTAGGTTAGCTATTGTAATCATGTGAATTCCCTCACACCTCTTGACTCTATCAAGGTAAACTCCCTCGCTTAACCTCACCTCATCTCTCTTTCTCCTAAGCTCTCTTTGATAAAAAAAGTATTTCGCTACTCAAGACCTTTTCCCTCCAGACATTAGATGAGTTTATAAAGTGGGCTCTGAAAACCCTAATTTTCAAGTTTTAGCTTGTGATCGTACAATATGATTCACAAATTGTACAATACGATTAGTTAAATTCCATCGAAGATCATCCTGTATGATTCATAGTCATCCAATATGATTAGTTATATCAAATCACAAATTGTCTAGAATGAACCAATGTTCATCTATTGAGCTCTCGGGTGAATTGGATTATGTGATATTTATATTGTGTAGTATGATCACTAATAATGATTAGATCCTAATTCTATTCCTTAATCTATAGAATAAAATTAGACAATTTTAATTAATAGTCGTATCTTACGTAAGGATTCATACAGTATGATTGATTCAATAACCTAATTTAGATAATATAGATTTGATGGTAGGATTTTATCAAAATATATAATCATCTTATACAATTCTAGGTCATTCAGTACGATTAATAATAACCTAATTTAATTAATATGATTTAATTAAATATTTGAATTAATTTTTGTATTAAGTAGCTCGTATAGTAATATTTGTATCATATAATATGATTAGATAAAATAATTCAATTGCTCAAAATTTAACTCTCCCTTACTATTTGTGTGCGCGATTTTTTAGCAAATATGCACCTAATATAGAAAACAATTCAAGAAAAATAAAAGTATAGACTTTTTCAAATACAGATTGACTTAGACCTTGGTGTTGCACTGTCTTGAGCCTTGATTCTTCAATGCTGCTCAATGTATGTTATACCTAAAATTGTTAGTGACACATAAGAAAAACATGTAATTTATAAAGCAAGAATAAGTAAATGATTATCCAATAATGTTTGTATTCATCAAAACATAAGGTTAGACTCCCATATTTCAACAATCTCTTCCTTTTTTAGAATGACAAATATTGTTTGTTAAAATTTAATTTTTGCCCATTAAGTTCTCCCCATCACTAATTGGCTTCTTAAAAAAAAAAGAGTAAAATATTTGATTTTTAATTTTAATATTTTTTTAAACATGTTTTCTTAACATAATGCAATATAGCACACATAAAGAAATGAAAAAAACAGTCATAAAAAAATGGATACAACCAACATGGTTTTCTACTCCTTATTTTTACACCACAAAAAAAAAAAAAAAAAAAAAAAAAAAAAAAAAAAAAAAAAAAAAAAAAAAAAAACTAAATTTAGGGCTACAATGCAAAAGAAAGACTAAAAGCATGATACACTAAAACAAAATACGAACAAAAATATGCTACTCATCAAAAGAGCTTTGATTAGGTAGCGGAGAAATGTAGCGCTGTAGGGAGGCAAATAGATCCTTAAACCATGTATGGTCGACCTTGTGCTGCTGTTGCATCTACTCCCAGTGTGTGGTAGACTCCAGCCATCAATGTGTGGACTTCTCATTGTGGGTGTTGACTTTGAGTTCCAAACATGCAAAGTGCTTAATCCAAGCATCCTAAGGGTAATGTTAAGCAAGGGTGGGAGGAGGCTTTACTGGTGCTCCCTTGTTACTGCTTCTTCCTTGGAGTCAGATGTGACCACCACCCTATGTCTGTTAATATATATAATATGGAAGGAATTATTTGTGAAGAAGATGTGCTGGTGGTCTGGTGGTGCATTATAGGTGAACATATGCAATGAAGTGTTATGGGACTATGCTTTATTTTTTGTGGGCTCTAGGGTTCCTAATGGTGGTTTGGCTGTCTATATATCTAATGATCATATTTGTTGAAATGGCGTGCCAATCATACAAAAGTAGGTGACTGTAGAGAGCAATAGAGTGATATTCATATGATCATCAGCTTTCAAGATAACATTTTATCAAATAAATTGTTAAACAATAAACCCATTCAATTCCATGATACTCATTAGGGGTTGATGTTGATTGTAAGGGGGAGTTCCTAATGACGGTGTTAACAATGCTCCAATTGCATTCTAAGGCTTGTGCATGATCATGTGGGAGTGTTGGATAATTAGAGATACTAATGCAAGTCGTCAGTTGTCATATTGACTTGTCACTAGCACACATATGATTGTATGGTTGGGCAATCAACAATGATGCAATGATTAGAAAAGAATTCAAGTAGGAGTTTAGTGTGGTAAGGAAAAGCTAGACAAATAAAAAATTCACGGGTGGTAGCAGCGAATAGCTCAAGTATCTGATAGGATAAGATTTTTTGATTGAGCACTTTGGAATCAATAATGGAAGTGCTCCTTTATCTTTTATATGCTGCCTTGTCTTCCTCACTTTGGAACCTATTGTCCCCCTTACGGTGGAGACCTAATCTACCTCATTTGTGAGCTGTGGGAAAGAAGGGAAGAGAGTGTAGGTTAGTGCGACGGGATCTTGTTGAAGGCGTGATGGAAAATGTAGGAATAACCCTCTTATTTATAGGCTCAAGTAAATCATACGGTATGATTGGTGGATCGTATTGTCCAATCAAGCAAATCCAAAATGTCTCATAAAAATGTATATTCAAGGTCAAATCGTATAATACTATTGAGATCATCTAATAATATCGATGATCATTTAGTGTGATTCGTGATCATCCAGTTCTACCTGTGTAATTTCAATCGTTCTGAAGAGTTATCGGTATGATTAGTTGATCATATATATCATATTGCATGATGAGTAATTCATACAGTATGATCATAATAATTGACCTTCTTGAGCATTTATTCTGACAATTATTTGTCTCTAATGGTTAGATCCTACATGTATCATTTAGTAAGATGTGTATATCGTACAATACGATATGCAGTGAGTTTTATGGTTGCATGCGGAATAATAAAAAACAATTTCACAAGTTCATGCACAAAAATTTTGACAAAATTATAAAGAGAGAACAAAATAGTAAATAAAACAAAAATATTATTAAGACACAATAACATTCAAAAACCTTAATACATGCAAACAAAATCACTAATACACAAACACAAATTATCACAAAGACACAACAATAGGCAATGCATGAAGTGACCCCAATTTCTTAAGTACTTTTATCTATAAAACCCAATTTAGTCCTAAGTGCATTGAATTTATCAAAATTCAGGGGTTTAGTAAAAATATATGCTAACTGATTTTCTGTGTCTGCATGTTGTATCTCTACATTTTTTTTGGCTATATGATCCCTAATAAAGTGATATTTAATGTCAATATGTTTAGTCAAAGAGTGATGAATAAAATTTATAGTGATATAGATCGCACTCGTGTTATCACATATTATAAGGATGATTTCTATGGGTAGTTCAAAATCAAGAAGTTCTTGCTTCAAACAAAGGACTTAAACAACACAACTTCCTACAGTATATTCGATTTCCGTAGGGGAAAGAGTTATGAAATATTACTTTCTACTTGACTAAGAAATTACAGTGTGACATCTTAGAATCTACTTTGGAAGAACTCTTTCTTTTATCTTTTATTAAACAATAATCAAAGTTATTTAATTTCACTTATCAGTAATAAGATCAAACATCAGCTAAATAAATTCTATTGATCAAAACATCCATATGCATTATTTTATTTATTTCTCCAAAATCATATACAATACTAATGATTCATATAAATACATTGTTTCCTTTTAGTCATGAGTACAAAAGAATAACTATAGACAAAAAGAAATGACTAATAGTAAACATGGAGAAACCTGATCACCATTACACTCCTGATCCTTTATCTTGACCTGAAATCATATACATTATATATAATGAGCTAAATAGTAAAGTCATCAAATCCTACTTGCAATGAACATGGAGTAGTAATATAAATGTAGTAAACTAATAACAATAATCATATTCTATATCAGTATCAGTGCAGTATTGTAATCACATGCTCAATACATCACATAATCAGTCAATTATTAAATAATATAGTGAATTAATAATATTAGTAACAATAGTAACAATATACCAGTAGTTGCTGTAAATGCTGTTTTCCTTCCAGGATCGTCCAGGATGAAGTTGGATCGTCCTGGGACGATTGGTACAGGTTATGAAGAAAATTCTGGCAGAGAAGTTCGTTCCAGGATGAATTGGGGTTCGTCTGGACGAAAATGCCTCACGAGAGCAAATCGTCCCAGGACGATTTGGGATCGTCCAGGACGATCTGCATGGGCTTATATGTAAACGAGATCTTTTTGAAGAGAGAGAAAAGCCCAGGAGAGAGAAATTCAAAGGAAAAAGAATAAAAATTGATTTTTGGGCGACTTCTGTCTGTTTTCGTCCGTAGCTGCAGTTGAGAAAGTTGATCGACTCGAGGTAAGGCACATTCCGCCTTTCTCAATTTTTAAAAACGAGGTTTTGACGACTTTTCTGTTTTGAATTTCATTTTCGTTAGCGAATATTTTGTTTTATTTCGCACTGACGAAAGTTTTACCGCGTAACTTTTGGTATGTTTCTGAGGTGATAATTATGCACGTTTTGACTATTTTTTGGAATATTTTTACCTGGTATTTTGATTTCTGTGGCGTTTTGATTGAATTGCAAATTATTAGGATGTTTAAAAATATTGCTTCAGTACAATGAAAGTCTTATAATGCTGTTGTGTATATTCTGTGATAATTTGGTAAATTTTTGAATATGTGAATTCTGTGTAAATTCCGTATACTGCCATTATACCGCTGACGATTTTCTCACGTACTCTAATTTTCTGATTTGAATGTTTTGATGTGCTATGATATTAGAAGGGAGTTATAAGGGGCCGGAATCCCTCGTGATTCCGTTGTCTGGGTCCGAGAAATATGAGAATCTGAAAATAAGTTCTGTTCTGAATCTATTCTGAAAATTTGCATATATGTTCTATTCTGGTGCTATAAGCACAAAGGGAGATATAAAGGGCCAGAATCCGAGATTCTGTCAGTGTCAGGGAAGGGAGGTATAATGGGCCAGAATTCGTAGAGATTCTGTTAGGGTCCTGGAATCTGAAGACTGATATGTGTTCAGATGTTGAAATGTGATTTTATCTGATTTGATATCTATTTTGTACTATTCTGTTTGATATGTATGATTTCTGTTGTTCTGTATGATTCTGTATGTTTTGTGAACGTGAATATATATGAAGTGCATTCAATTTTCTGTATCAGTGGTTTGATTTCTGTTTGATCAAGTATCTGTATTCTGTTGCTTATGCGATTTCTGTACGATTATCTGAATTTTGTACGACTATTTGAATATCTGCTTCTGATGTACTTTCTGATATGAATTTCTGGAGATTTGGATTGGTCAGTGTAGTCTTGCTGAGCTGTTAGCTCATTCTTGTTTTCTGCGTGGTTTTCAGGTTCTGGAAAAGGGAAGGAAGTCTTGGACTAGAAGTTCAGTGTCTGATCTGTGATTAGATATTTTTGCACTTTTGATTTTTGTACAGTCATGGCTTTTCTGTTATGTTCTTTCTGTCTGTAAGCCATGAACTGTATTGTATATGATTATTTTGATGAGAGAAATATAGATGAATTGTTCTATACATTTAGAAGTTTATAACAGCTCTGTGTTTTGTTTGTTTTTACATTTGGAAGAAAGTTCTGAAGCAAGTCCCAAAACTAGATCCTGGATTTCAAGTTCCGTCGCGACTCGATGCGAGCGGGATTCGTTCCGGTCGGGTTGGGTCGTGACAAACTTTAGTGGTTTCAGAGCGCTAGTTTTGGAACTTGGATTGTAAGACAGAGTTATAGGAATTGATCTGTAAGTCTGTCGGGGTAGTTCTGGTTTGTCTGGATTTTTATTGTGTTCTTTTATATGCCTAGTTTTCTATGTGATTATGGATCTGCCAGACCCAGATATGACTGATGGGCAGAGTGCTAGTCAGGTAGCTCCTGTGAACAGTTCTACCTTAGTGGTTGGTTCTGATACGGTCTCTCAGTTTGCTATGTTGGTTGCTCAGATGATGAGTGAGACTCAGAATAGAGTCTCTACTGTTCGATCTGAGAATGTGGATAGACATTTGCAGATGTTTCCGAGATTAAAGCCTCCGAGATTTGAGGGCATTGTTGAGCCTAGAGTAGCTGAGGAGTGGTTAAGGAGGCTGGAAAAGATTTTTGACGGTATGCAGTGTCCTTCAGACAGGAAGGTACCGTTAGTTGTTTTTCTGTTAGATGATGAAGCTGAGCGCTGGTGGACGAGCCAGCAGGAAGAAAAATTCCAAGGTAAGCTGAATTCTCTGATTACTTGGGAAGAATTTTCTGAAGTCTTTCGATCGTGGTTTGTACCTCCTGCTAGATAGCAGATGCAGGAGACTTTTCTGAGGTTGGTTCAGGGGAGCAGGACAGTTATGCAGTATGAGGCAGAGTTTACTACTTTGGCACGATATGCTCCATAGTTGGTGAGTACTTCTCATGAGAAGTGTTATAGATTTCTAAGGGGACTACGAGATAGTCTGAGGCAGCCCCTGTTACCATTTCATATTTCTAATTTCTCCGAGCTTGTTGAGAGAGCTCGTTTGATAGAGAACGATCTGATGGCTACTCAGCAGCGGTGGACTGCTAGTAGGAAGAGATTCAATGGCGATACTTCTGGTAGTGGTTTTTCTAGATTTGGCAAGAAGAGATTTGCTTCTGGAGATTCCAGGAGTGGACAGTCTGTGTCCACTACAGTTTCTGGTAGTAGCAGTGTGACCAGTTTTGGGTCAGTCAGTGGTGCACCTGTGTGCCAAACTTGTGGACGACGACATTTTGGCCAGTGCTACAGGACGACTGGTCACTGTTTTAGATGTGGTCAGCCAGGACATCGGATTGCTGAGTGTCAACAGGATGGATTTGATCGACGATCTGAGTCCAGATCTGATAATTTTGCCAGATCAGCAGGAAGGCCGAGGACAGTTCCTCCACATACTGTTTCTGAGGGATCCTCTGGTAGACCTGGTGGATCAGGTTCTGTGGCAAGGAGACCATCTAGTGGTGCTCAGAGGGAGCCTAATAGTTTTGTAGCTCCAATTCCAGTTCAGCCACGTGTATATAATTTGAATCAGCAAGAGGCTCGTGATGCTCCGGATGTGGTGACAAGTACGATTTATATTTCTAAACATCCCTGTCGTGTTTTGTTTAATTCTGGAGCCAGTCACTCTTTTTTGTCCGAGTGTTGTTTTGATGCTTTGCATCTAGATTCTATTTTGCTACCGATTTAACTTTCTGTTTTTTTCCCGGCTGAAAATAATTTGATTGCTTGTAAGTTTTGTTTTTGTGAGATTAAAATTTCTGGCAAGAAATGGAAGTCGAGTTTAATTTTATTGCCGATTTCTTCGTATGATGTGATTTTGGGCATGAATTGGCTGAGTCTGTATGAGGCTCAGATTGACTGTTTGAAGAAGCAAGTGAGCTTGCTTATGGAGGGTGAGAGATGTGTATTCCAAGGATTAAGAGACATTCTCTCCTGTTTGATTTCTATTTTGGAAGTTAAAAGAATGCGGAAGAAGGGTTGTATGGTATTTTTGGCCTCAATACGGGATATGAACATGGATGCGGGTTCTGTTTCTGATATTCCAGTGGTACGAGAGTTTTCAGATGTATTTCCTAAAGAGTTGGTTGGTTTGCCTCTAGATAGAGATGTTGGGTTCTGTATTGATGTGTTTCCTGGTATAGCTCCAATATCGAAAGCTCCGTATAGGATGGCACCGAAGGAACTTTTAGAATTAAAAGTTCAGCTTCAGGAGTTGGTTGATAGAGGATTTATTCATCCTAGTATTTCTCCTTGGGGAGCACCTGTTCTGTTTGTAAAAAAGAAGGACGGGACAATGCGCATGTGTGTTGACTACAGAGATCTGAATAAAGTCACAATTAAGAATAAGTATTCGTTGTCACGAATTGATGACTTGTTTGACCAGCTAGTTGGATCTTCTGTATTCTCTAAGATTGATTTGACATCTGGATACTATTAAGTGAAGGTAAATAAAGCTGATGTGATGAAGACAGCTTTCAATACTCGGTATGGGTACTACGAGTTTTTGGTTATGTCTTACTTATGGGGTAACCAATGCACCTGTTGTTTTTATGGATTTGATGAACATAGTGTTCAAGGAGTATCTGGATCAGTTTGTGATCGTCTTTATCGACGATATTCTGGTATATTCTGCTTCTGAAGAAGACAATGCCAGACATTTGAGGATTGTGTTGGAGACTTTGAGGTAGCATCAGTTATATGTTAAGTTCTCCAAGTGTGAATTCTGGCTGAAGAGCATTTCTTTTCTGGGGCATATAGTGAGCGGCGAATGTATTTCTGTGGATCCCCAGAAAGTTCAAGCTGTTGCTACTTGGCCAAGGCCTACTACGGTATTTGAGGTACGTAGTTTCTTGGGCATGGCTGGTTATTATAGGAAGTTTGTGAAGGAATTTTCCCAGATTTTTGCACCTCTAACGAGACTGACTCAGAAGTCAGTAGCTTTTGTTTGGACACCAGAGTGTGAAGCTAGTTTTCAGCGATTGAAAGATTATTTGACATCTGCTCAGGTATTAGCACTTCCGTCAGGTACGAAAGAATTTCACGTATTCAGTGATGCTTCACTGAAAGGTTTGGGTTGTGTCCTGATGCAGTAAGGTCAGGTAATTTCTTATGCCTCACGATAATTGAAACCACATGAAAAGAATTACCTGACACATGATTTGGAATTGGCTGCAGTTATATTTGCTTTGAAGATTTGACGTCACTACTTGTTTGGAGTCAGATGTGAGATCTTTACAAATCATAAGAGTTTGAACTACATTTTCACTCAGAAGGATCTGTATTTGAGGCAAAGAAGATGACTTGAGTTGATCAAGGATTATGATCTGACGATTCAGTATCAGCTGGTAAGGCTAATGTGGTAGCGGACGCTCTGAGCAGGAAGCCTTCTAGATTATCAGGTATTCACCTTACTTCTGATGCGTATCTGATACGAGAGATGGAAAGACTACAGTTAGAGGTGATTTCCTCTACTAGTCTGGATTATGGTGTGTTGACTCAGATGGATATTCAGTCTTCTTTGAAAGAGAGGATTCAGGATGCTCAGAAATCAGACTCTGAATATGTGAAGCTGATTGTTCAGATTGTTCAGATTGAATCTGGTAAGAAACCTGAACTACGAATTTTTGATTATGGTATCATATTTTGTAAGAGCAGGCTGTGGATTCTTGTGTTTGGAGATCTGAGGAAGAAAATTCTGCACGAATCTCATTATTTAGGCTATACCATTCATCCAGGAAGTGGTAAGATGTACGGAGATATGAAGAGTTTATTTTGGTGGCCTGGAATGAAAAAGGATGTATCGGAGTTTGTTTCGAAATGCGAAACATGTCAGTTAGTGAAGGTAGAGCATCAGCGACCAGGAGGTCTTTTACAGTCAGTGCCTATCCCTGAGTGAAAGTGGGAGGAGGTAATGATGGATTTTGCTATGGGTTTTCCTCGATAAAGGCAAGGACATGATGCCATTTGGGTAATTATAGATCGATTGACAAAGTCTGCACATTTTTTTGGATCGTACAGACGGATCCGGTAGACAAGTTAGCTCAAATATATGTTAAAGAAATTGTCAGATTACATAGTCTGCCTAAAGTGATTGTATCTGATCGAGATGGACGATTCACTTCCAGACTTTGGAAGGGTATTCAGCAAGGCTTGGGTACGAAGTTATATTTCAGTACGGCTTTTCATCCGCAGACTGATGGACAGTCTGAAAGGACTATTCAGGTACTGGAAGATCTTATGAGGCTATGTGTTCTGAATTTTGGAGGTAGTTTGGAGGATCACATTCCTTTGATAGAATTTGCTTATAATAACAGTTTTCAATCTAGTATTGGTATGGCACCTTACGAAGCTCTGTATGGCCGAAAGTGTAGATACCCTTTGACTCTGACTGAAGTGGGAGATAGACAAGAAATAGGTGCAACTTTTGTGAATGAAACTGTTCTGAAAATCAATCTGATTAAGGAAAGATTGAAAGCTGCACAAGATCGACAACAAAAGTATTACAATCAGAAGCACAGGTTTGTTGAATTTCAGGTTGGTGACTTTGTGTATGTCAAAATCAGTTTGATGAAAGGTGTTAGCAGGTTTGGAAGAGTGAGCAAACTCAGTCCAAGGTATGTCGGACCTTTTGAGATCATTAAAAGGATTGGAAATTCTGCTTATAGATTGTTATTGCCAGAACAAATGTCTGACGTACATAATGTGTTTCACGTATCTTCTTTAAGAAAGTGGATCTCTGACTCTGAAAAGAAACTTTTTTATTGATGATGTGGAGATTCGGGAGAATCTGCAGTATAAGGAAGAGCCTGTACATATTTTGGCTTATAATGTGCGTAAATTAAGAAACAAACAGATTTCGATGGTTGAAATTCAGTGGAAGCATAGAACAACACGAGAAGCTACTTGAGAGAAAGAGTCGGATATGAGACAACAGTCATATCCGCA
Organism: Dendrobium catenatum; assembly: GCF_001605985.2. Lineage (NCBI taxonomy): Eukaryota > Viridiplantae > Streptophyta > Magnoliopsida > Asparagales > Orchidaceae > Dendrobium > Dendrobium catenatum. The sequence goes on from NW_021318633.1 coordinate 126,984, forward strand.
TCTGTTCTGACTAAGTTTTATTTTGGAAATGTCGAGGACGACATTTTTCTGATGTTGGGGAGATTGTAAATGCTGTTTTCCTTCTAGGATCGTCCAGGACGAAGTTGGATCGTCCCGGGACGATCAGTACAGGTTGTGAAAAAAATTATGGCAGAGAAGTTCATCCCAGGACGAACTGGGGTTCGTTTGGACGAAAATGCCTCCCGAGAGCAAATCGTCCCGGGACGATTTGGGATTGTCCAGGACGATCTGCATGGGCTTATATGGTAACGATATCTTTTTGAAGAGAGAGAAAAGCTCAGGAGAGAGAAATTCGAAGGAAAGTAATTTTTGGACGACTTCTGTCCGTAGCTGCAGTTAAGAAAGTTGACCGACTCGAGGTAAGGCACATTCCGCCTTTCTCAATTTTCAGAAATGAGGTTTTGAAAGACTTTTCTGTTTTGAATTTCATTTTCATTAGCGAATATTTGGTTTTATTTCGCACTGACGAAACTTTTACCGCATAACTTTTGGTATGTTTATGAGGTGATAATTGTGCACGTTTTGAGTATTTTCTAGAATATTTTTACCTGGTATTTTGAATTCTATGGCGTTTTGATTGAATTGTGAATTTTCAGGATGTTGAAAAATGTTGCTTCAGTACAATGAAAGTCTTATAATGCTGTTGTGTATATTCTGTGATAATTTGGTAAATTTTCGAATCTGTGAATTCTGTGTAAATTTCGTATAATGCCGTTATGTCGCTGACGATTTTCTGACGTACTCTGATTTTCTGGTTTGAATGTTTTGATGTGCTGTGATATTAGAAGGGAGTTATAAGGGGCCGGAATCCCTCGTGATTTCGTTGTCTGGGTCAGAGAAATTTGAGAATCTGAAAATAAGTTATGTTCTGAATCTGTTCTGAAAATTTCGTATATCTGTTCTGTTTTGGTGCTATAAGCACAAAGGGAGATATAAGGGGCTAGAATCTGAGATTCTGTCAGTGTCAGGGAAGGGAGGCATAAGGTGCCAGAATCCGTAGAGATTCTGTCAGGGTCCGGGAATCTGAAGACTGATATGTGTTCAGATGTTGAAATGTGATTTTATCTGATTTGATATTTGTTTTGTACTATTCTGTTTGATATGTACGATTTTTGTTGTTCTGTATGATTCTATATGTTCTGTGAACGTTAATATATATGAAGTGCATTGAGTTTTCTGTATCAGTGGTTTGATTTCTGTTTGATCAAGTATTTGTATTCTATTGCTTATGCGATTTCTGTACGATTATCTGAATTTTGTACGACTATTTGAATATCTGCTTATGATGTACTTTTTGATGTGTATTTCTGAAGATTTGGATTGGTGAGAGTAGTCTTGCTGAGGTGTTAGCTCATCCTTATTTTCTGCGTGGTTTTCAGGTTCTGGGAAAGGGAAGGAAGTCTTGGACTAGAAGTTCAGTGTCTGATATATGATTAGGTATTTTTGCACTTTTGATTTTTGTACAGTCATGGCTTTTTTATTATGATCTTTCTGTCTGTAAGCCATGAACTGTATTGTACATGATTATTTTGAGGAGAGAAATATAGATGAATTGTTCTGTACATTTGGAAGTTTATAGCAGCTCCGTGTTTCTGTTTGTTTTTACATTTGGAAGAAAGTTCTGAAGCAAGTCCCAAAACTAGATCCTGGATTTCAAGTTCCGTCGCGACTCGATGCGAGCGGGATTCGTTCCGGTCGGGTTGGGTCGTGACAGTTGCATTAGTATTAGTATTGATAATAATATCAGTGTAGTACAATAAATTAGTAAATGGTGTCGTTGGAAACAATATTGGTATCTGTATCGATATCAGTAAATCCATACAAGGATAATAAATCAATATACAGTAAGCCGTATAATAATAATGAATCATTAACACACATTTCAGTAATCATATTAATCAAGTAAGAAGTCTTAACTTAAGTGATGTTTTCAATATCAACAATCCATAATCAATAACAGTTGGCTTAGTAAATAGAGTGATCACTCTTTTACCCGTTGGCATAGTAATAACTCTTTATAATCCTCATTCAGTATCACGTGAATCAATCAAGGATAATATCAAAAAATATATATTTAAAGGAAAGTTTATCAATCCACCATCCAGTACAAGGCAATCAATCTCTAGACAAAATTAATGAAACTAACATTTTACTTACTTTTCACACATATAAATATCACTTTTTTTTAATAGTAATAGCAATAAGTTATTATTCAACCACGTGTATATATTCATTTACAATGCTTATATTAATAGTATGCTTAAATAAAAATACTTTTATTTAGAAAAGTAATATAAAATTTAATAACATCTATTTTATCTGGTGAAATATAGAAATATTATAATCAAAATCTTCATAATAATAAGTACGATATTATTAGATTTAAAAGAAAACTTAACTCTTAATAGGACATAATGAAGAAAAAAATCATTTAGCTGATCCTACATAGTAGAATAAAAGCTTGATGTTGTTGTCGGAGGAAAATGAGTTTTAGATAAATTCTATTAAAACAAAGGTTTATAATGATCAATTTTGAATATTAAGCCCATTGTTAGGGTGTTATTTATCATAACAATGCACTTGTTATACTTATTTTTTATTTGATGCTAAAAGCAAGGCTTTTAAAACCGGACAGGATCGGACCGGCCGATTCAACCGGTTGAACTGCGAACCGGCCGGTCGGCCGGTTATGCTTCGCTTGAGAACCGTTTTTGCCTCGAAACGGCGTTAGACCGTTTGAATCGCCGGTCCGACCGTCGAACCGGAAAACAGGCTCCGGTTTCGGATAACCAGACGGTTCGGGCAAATTTTTTTCTGAGCCATTGGATCTAATCCTACGGTTAATATGAGACAAAGCTGATACAAAACAAAAAACCCTAATATTCACATATTCGCTATTTTGTTCGTTCGGCCTCGTTTCGTCGTTCGTCTGCTCGCTCCCCTTTCACGAACGGCGTCGTTCGTTGTTCATTTCTTTCGCCGACCAGGGATTCTCTTTTCCAACCCACTATAAGTTCTTCACCCGCTTCTCCTTCTCCTTGCATTCGGTAGTAGGCCGACGACCGCTGACCTGTTTTCCTTTTCCATATATTTTAATTTTTAAGCATACTGCTTAGGTTTTTGTGGGAACTGGGATTAATGGAATATACAACAAAATGTGAAACAATTTTGCACTTTTAATTTTCAAAATCACTTTTTAAAACTTTTGTCCAATGCCGTTCATCCACCGACGTTCATCTAATGTCGTTCATGGTTCATCCACGATTTTGGTTGCCAATGGAGATCGTGAAAGCTTTTAACTATCTCTGTTGAAATTTTGTCCAATGCCTTTCATCCACCGACATTCATCCAATGTCGTTCACGGTTCATCCACGATTTTGGTTGCCAATGGAGATCGTGAAAGCTTTTAACTATCTCTATTGCAATGGATTATGGATCTTTATTTTTTTTATAATATATACAAGTTTTTTTTATATTTTTTTTTTATAATTTTTTACCGATGTCATGATAGAGCAATGACATAAAGATTGAATTGAATAACTTTTGCCAGTTATTATAATCAACTTTGTTTAGGCATTTAGGAAAAAAGCCATAATATAGGGAGAACTTACAAGTTACGACAGGTTTTTTTTTGTGTTGTGTTGATCTTATGTTATATAGAAGACTAAGCTGCTTAAGTTGATATCATTAAGTAATAACTAATAAGGATGTTTTCTGAGTAAGAGTTACCTTGTTGATGATTTTTATACCAAAATAGTGGCAAGTGGCAACTGTTAAGTTTGATTATGATTGACATGAATTTACAATCACATTTGTGTTGCACTACTGGTTATAATTAAGTTACTGCGATAACTTGTCTTTTAGAGCTTGTGCTGGAGGAATTATGAAATAAAAGTTGGCTTACATATGCTTATATTGTTGAGATTCATGTAGCCCAGTTTTATTATCATAATGATTGAGTTTTTCTTTAATGATTGGATACTTTTGTCTTTCTTAGTATTATAGTTAAAATGCATATTCAATTTGAAATCATCTTAAATATATTCCAGGTTCTGAACGTGCTTTCTTTGAAGTGATATAAAATTGCTACTACGACGAATTGAGGTATGCATTGTTTTCTACCTTGCATAGTTTTCAACTTTATTATTATTTTTACTTTATAGTTTTTTACTTTGTAGTTTTCTACTTTATAGTTTTCTACGTTGCATGGTTTTTATTTATTTGTATGTGATTTTATTTAATAAATCAAATTAGAATGGAAGCACCTAGTAATCAGACTTCAGGATCAACTTATACTGTGCGTGAGAAAATGGATATTGCTTGGAACCATTTTGCTGAAGTTAAAGGATCTGATGGGAAGAAACAATTTAAATGTCTACATTGTGGTATTTCATACAAGGGAGGAGGAATTAATAGAATGAAACAGCATTTAGCAGGTGTAAAGGGGAATATAGCTGCTTGCAAGAAGGTTCCACATGATGTTAGATATCAAATGAATGAAAACTTGAAGGAAATTTTAAGAAAAAAACAACAAGCACAGGAAGAATTGGACA